>NW_026725413.1:0-100362 GCF_029784015.1 Lycium ferocissimum
AATACCATGCCCCGAGAATTTTAACTCGGCTTAATATCAACAACAACAACAACAATACCAACAACATCAATAATCCATTTAAGAATATTTCCAACAACTATACCAACATTCTACATATTAACAACGTCATCCTTACAATTATAAGAAACCATATTAATGTCGCCTTAACTCCTTCAACATTCCCATAGCAATTACAATTTCATTTTAAACCATTAAATCTTCCTTTACATCATAGAATCCACAACTCCACAACTAGAACATCACATAGAATCAATTTACCATAACTCGCCAAACCAACCTCTATTCGGCCATACAACAACATGCACATAACATTTATACATTCTCCCTACACAACACACACACACCCCACGGCTACTCTTAAACACACGGCCAACAACACAACTTGCATTATTTCCATGAATTTCATACATTTCTTCATACCACAACAAGCAACTCACTACATAAAATGAACTTAGTCTTCCACACAACACATCACATGCACACACGGCCCAAGCATGCAACACACATATTTTCATATAATTCACCCACTCTTCAACCCACAATATATATAAACCATCATAGCAAAATGAAAGAGACTAGTTCTTACCTTTTTCCTTCTAACTCCTTCACTAGACCAAGATGCTACATCGATGAAATAAGCGTTCTATCCTCCGAAATAATTATACCACGTTGTCGAGGACCCTTGAATTGGTAGGAATACATGAAGAAAATAATTTTTGGCACAAGATTTCTAATGGCTACTTTTTCTTAGCCATGGCCGAATAGGCCTTCCCCTTACTCTTCATCTTTCTTTTTATTTTTTGTTCTTGAATAGAAGGCAACTCATATATATATGAGTGTATATCCAAGCATGTGAGGGGGCACATGCCCCTCTAGAATTTTCTTGAAATTTTTCTCAAATTAAATTAAAAGAAGACTAATGTCTTCTTCAAATGCTTGGCCCATAACTTTAGGATTTACAATTGACCCCCATTAATTAAAAATAAGGGCACATAGTGCACGGCCAATATGGCCCCTTCATGAATTTTTCTTGAACTTTGTAAAATTACCATTTTGCCCCTAGCCTTTTTAAATATTTCCATGAACCATTTTGCGAATTTTCCTTTTTCGCCCTCAACCTCTCACAATATTCCCATACTAATAATGTTCATAAGCAACATTCATAGCCACTTGCATTAAAATAATTTTTGAAAATCGTCTCGACCGTAACTTTCCACGACGACTTCGAAGTATCCAAACGTACAAAATACGGGCTATAACAGCGGATGCCATGCATGCTTGTCTGGTCATATGGTATCATAGCGCCGAACAAGTCGCCGCCCACATAGCGCCGAAATACGTCGGCTCGCCCATATATCCCGCGTCCCCGCATCCCCCGCGTCGGCATCCCGCGTCCGGATGATAAGCCACCGACCGTGTGGCAATGAAACATGTCTCCCTTCCCATTCCCCACATATACATGTATCCCATCCCCCCAACCCATATACGGGTATGGCATGCATGAGAGCCCAAAGAAAGTCATGTATCCATCGGAGTGACGAAAGGTCGGAAACCTCCGATCGCATTATGGAGTAATCATGGCCGCTTTGTCTCACCTTGAAGGATCGATAATCATAAGGCGAGACTACCGACAGAGAGTAACATTAAGAGAACATAGAACATGTCATTTCGTACCATATCATACCATATCGTGTCATATCATAGCACATCGTGTCCTGTCATAGCATATCATTTCATATAAAATCATGTCGTGTCATATCATGTCATGTCATGTCGTGTCATAGTCATTTTATCATATTTGACATCATCATGATCATCATAGAATCATAGTCATTGTTTTAGTCATAAGAACTTTCAAAATCGTACAACTTGGATTTGGAGAAAAATGAATACTTTGGAAAACATTTAGGAACTTTTATGAATAAAATCTTGCCTTGGAATCGAGGGATTAGTTAAAACAACTATTACCTAGTAGTCGGAAAGATGTCCAAAAGTTTCCTTTAACTGTAGTACGGAGGTAAGTCAAATGGAGCCATAGAAGGAAATTAGGGAATAGCGGGCCCACCTCGAGTCAAATGAGGTGGCGTATACAATTTACGTATAATACGTTTCATGACATGACTTATGAGAGTTTTTAGGGTAAACGGATCCTATTCCTGCAAGTTCTAGGTGTTTGGACATTTCTTTCAACTTTTGGTGAACATCTGCTTCAATCCTACTGAACGAATAGTAACTAATTCCAATCTCGGATTTCTAGGAAAGGAATTGTCCCCGAGGCACGTATTCAAGCCTATGACGTCTAAGACATGCCAAAGAAGGAAAGTGAAGTCTTACATACCTCTTTCCGCTCCTTCTGCTGCTCCAAATCCATGTTGCCAATCCGCCAAAATCTACAATTTGGTCATGTTTACCAATTGTCAATTTAAGCATCTAGAAGTTGAAATTTGAAGTAATCATTTGCCTACCGAAATTTCGGCGGACTTCCCCCGTAAAGACACCATACTAATTAAGTTCAACTTGGCTGATTTCAATCAACCACAATCCCGGGAATGCAACCCGGCCAAACTAACAACATTACCAACAATCATACTAACAATTTCAATCAACATACTACTTCCTTCAAGAGTTTCCAACTCCAATAAAGACAATAACAACCTCGTGATTTATATCCCGACAACACCATACTAACATTATTGTCTTCCATACATGCCAAAAACATTATATTCAATTAACATAAGCTCTTATCTGCAACATGAAATCCACAACCAAACTTTCAATTCATCATACCCTACACATATGCATATTTCCATGAATTTTCATCCTTTTCTTTACATTACACCACGACAACAACAACATGCTACATAAAATCAATTCATCCTCCCATGCACACAACACACCCATACGACCAACTCATGCAACAAGACTCACGGCTACAACTACCAACCTCACAATTTCATGCTTTTCATTAATTTTCCATCATAGAATACATAACAACAACAATTAAAATACTACATAAAAAATTAATTCATCATTCACACACACATAACACCCACACGGCCAAGCTCCCACATCTACAACTTCATGAATTTCATTCACTTTTACACACTACAACATCCATAATCACCCAAAACATATATAAAGACATAAATTCTTACCTTCTTCCTCAATTCCCCACTTGGCTAGAATTTTGTAACTTGCAAGAATATGTCTTCTTCTTGCTCCAACAACTATCTCATGTTAAAGAAGACCTTTCAATTGCTTTGAATACTTGAAGAAAAATATTTTTCTCCTTCACCTTCTCTTGGCCTTATTTGGCCGAACCCCTCCTCTTTCTCTTTTTTTTTTTTTTTTTTTTTTGTTGTTCTTTCTTGCTTTCTTTCTCTCCTTCTCAAAATTTGAACACTCTTCCCTTATATATGCATTCATATTGCATGCATGTGAGGGGCACATGCCCCCCCCCCCTCTCTAGATTTTTCTTTAAATTTCCATGGAAAGATGACTTATTTTGTCATCTTTTTTTTTTTTTTCATTCTTTTCTTTTTCTTTTTATCACATGATCCATATGCCTTTCTTGGAACTTTCATGAAACTCATGTGAAATTCCCGTTTTACCCCTCGACTTTTCTCAATATTACCATTTTGTCCCTAACCTTCCGCATTATTTCCACGGCCCATTTTGCGAATTCCTTATTTCTTCCTTGGCCTCTCACAATAATTCCATACTAATAATAGTCATAAATAATATCCATAGCAACTCGTACATTAAAATAATTTTTGAAGATGGTCTCGCCCTTAACTTTCCACGTCGGCTTCGAAATTTCCAAACGTATAAAATACGGGCTATAACACCTTACGAATGTCAAAGTTAAAAAAAATAAACAAGAATCGTAGACATACTCGGATCACAAGAATAGAGTTATCCCGAGGCTCATAGCACAGCCTACTTATAACTAAGACATGCCAAAAGAAAGAAAGGTTAACTTTACATACCTTGTCCGCTTCCTACGTTAGTCAAAACCTACGTCTCGGCTTCTCAAAATCTACAATTACATCATTGGCACCAAACATTAGTCATAGACACTTAGGAATCCAATTCTAAGTTAGCATTTCATTTACAGAAATTTAGGCAAAGATTTCCCCTGTAAATTCAACAACCCCGAGAATTCAACTCGGCCAAATCTTCAACAACAATACCAACAACCATACCAACAACATCAACAATCAATTCAAAATGCATTCTAACGTCAATAACTCTTTTCTACACAATTCGACAACATTCCATTTACATTCAAATTAACCACATTTGATCAAGCCAACATCGATGCTTATACATTCAAATACTAATCCGAAACCCTTCAACATGATTCAAGAATATTTCAAACAATCCACGCAATATTCAAAACGACCCAACCGACCTACCACAAAACCCGAACCCTTCCAACTTTAATAAGAACAACTACAACATATTTCTTTCTTTCAAATTCATGAACTACACCAATAATCCGCATGGTAACAACATCATTTTCATAATTACAAGAGACTACATTAAAATCGCATTAGCTTCCAAATCAGCCCACAATGATTACCATTTCAACTTGGATCATTAAAAATTCATTTTCACCATAAAATCCATAACGATAACAACCAAAAATATTAAACAAAAATTAGTTCATCACTCCAACACAACCAACACCTACACGGCCCAACTTCAACATACCATATTTCATGAATTTCATTCATTTTCACACACTACAACACACATGAACCATCCATAAAATATGAAAAGAGGATTAAAACTTACCTTTTCCGCTTAGCTCTTCACTTGGCTAGGGTTGAGAATTGCAAGAACAAAAGTTTTGCTTGCTCCAACAAGTACTTCATGATAATAAGGACCTTCTAAGGAGTTGAAAAGCTAGAATAAATATTTTTTTCTAGATCAATTCCCATGGAGCCATTCGGCCAGCCCTATGGCCGAACACCCTCTCTTGTTTTTCTCCATGTTTTCTCCAAGGTTCTAGACTTGTAAAAGATGACTAAATGACTTGCTTGGTCATCTATTATACATATAAGGTTCATCCATGTGTACCATGGCCCACTCATGGCTTGGATGAATTAAAATTTGCCAAGCCATGGGTGGGAACCACCCAAGTGCCACACGGCCAAGCTTGGCCATTTCATGAAAAATTATTAACTTTTCATAATTCACTTTTAACCCCAAATTTTCCTTAATATTCCATACCAATAAAATCATAAGCAACTTATGCCTTAAAACAAAATCGGATATCAAAAGTCTCAACCTCGTATCCCGGAATAATCTTGTCCTTAACTTTTCATGGTTAGCTCGGAATGTCCCGACGTACAAAATACGGGATATAACACTTAACCTGTCCTTCAACTCTTGGAAGCTACGCTCGCAAGCGTCATTCCACTGAAATTTCGCTGGTTTCTGGGTTTACTTCGTCAATGGGGCTGAAATAGATGAAAAGCCCTCTACGAATCTTCTATAATAACCTGCCAAACCCAGAAAACTATGAACTTCTGTAGGCGTCGTAGGCCTTGGCCAAGTCTTCACAGCTTCAATCTTTTGAGTATCAACTCTAATGCCATCATCTGAAATAACATGACCCAAGAATGTCACAGAATTTAGCCAAAACTCGCACTTTGAAAATTTCGCATACAATTCTCGGGCTCGAAGGATGCCAAGAACAATACGTAGATGATCTGCATGTTCTGATTCTGTGCGAGAATACACTAAGATATCATCAATGAATACTATCACGAACAGATCTAAGAGAGGCCTGAATACATTATTCATTAAATTCATAAATACCGCCGGAGCATTAGTCAGACCAAACGACATCACTCGAAATTCATAATGGCCATATCTTGTTCTGAAAGCTGTCTTGAGAATATCTTCCTTTCTGACTCTCACTTGATGATAACCCGATCTCAGATCTATTTTGGAAAATCACTTGGCACCTTGTAGCTGATCAAATAAATCATCGATTCTTGGAAGAGGATATCTATTCTTTATCGTCACCTTGTTCAACTGTCTATAATCAATACACATTCGTAAAGAGCCATCTTTCTTTTTCACAAATAAGACTGGTGCTCCCCACGGTGATGAACTGGGTCTAATGAATCCCTTTTCGAGCAAATCTTTTAACTGAGCCTTTAATTCTTTCAATTCTGCCGGTGACATTCGATAAGGAGGAATAGAAATAGGTTCAGTGTCCGGCAACACATCAATGGCGAAATCAATCTCCCTTTTACGGAGGAAGGTGTTATACCCCGTACTTTGTATGTTGGAATATTCCAAGTCGGTTGCGACAAGTTAAGGATAAGGTTGCAATTTTTTCGATTTTGTTAAAAGTACATAAGTTGCATATTCATCTTTTTATTGGTATGGAATGTTAAGGGTAAATTTGGAATAAGGAAAATTTGGGACCAAAAGATGAATTATGGAAAGCTAGACATTTCATGAAAATTTGGGGCCAAAAGTAAAATTTTGAAAACTTATTAATTCATGAAAATGGCCATATGTGGCCATGTGTGTGTGTGGGCCATGGGACATGTGTATGAATTATATATGGAGAGAAAGATGATCAATTAAATTATCTTCATCATATTTTAGCTCCTAGAAAGTTCAAGAAAACTTGGAGAACAAGAGGGAAGGGCCATTCGGCCAAGGGCAAGAAAAAGCAAGACCAAGATTTGGACATCAAAAAAATTATTTCTTCAAGCAAACCTACTAATTGAAGGGTGCTTATTAACGTGGAAGCGTTGTTGGAAGCGTTAGATTACTCGTTTTCATCCTTGGCCAACTTTAGGCAAGTTGAGAAGTTGTGAAGAAAGGTGAGTTTAATCTTGTGTTTATGTGTTATAAATGGTTTATATGTGTTGTAGTATGCTAAAATGGAAGAAATTCATGATAGAAACCATGTTGGAGTTGAGGCCGTGTAGGTGGTGGTTGGCCGTGAGTGTGTGTGTTATGTTAGAAGTAATGTATTAATTCTAATTAGCATGTTTTGATTGTTGTAGTGTGAAGAAAAGAATGAAAATTATCTTGGTGTGTGTGTATGATGTTGGCCGAAAATGGTCCCTTTGTGTGGTTGAGAATGAACAAATTGTCGTTCGTATTTTAGTTGTCGTCGTTATGGGTTCTATGAGGAAAAAAATGCAAGTTTAATGACTTAAAGCGATGTTGTGTTGGTTATGGGTTGGTTTGGAAGTTAATGTGAATTTTATGTAATTTTTGTGGTTAGGGAAGTGGCATTGTTAAAGTATGGGTTGTTAATGTAATTCATGAATTTGGGAAAAGAAGGGTGTAGATTATGTTGTTTTCGGGTTTGGAGATAATTTCGGGTGAGTTGGGATATGGTTTTGGTTGTTTGGAAATTTGTGTGAATTGTTTAAAGCGTTCTTGAATATTGTTTGAATGGTTTTGGATTAGTAATCGAAGGTATAAACGTTGATATTGGTTTGGATGTGAGTAGTTGAATGGAAAATAATGAATGTTGTTGAATTATATAAAGAAGTGTATTTAATGTTAGAATGCGTTGGAATTGAATATTAATGTTGCTAGTTTGGTTGTTGGTGTTGTTGTTGATGAATTTGGCCGAGTTGAAATCTCGGGGTTGGTGTATTTACAGGGGAAATGCTACCGAAATTTCTGTAGAATCTGATATTCGTTTGGAATTGAATTCCTAAATGTCTTCAACTAATGTTCGATATCTATTGACATTATGTAGACCTTGGAGAGCCGAGACTTGAGTTGGGGTAGCTTAGGGAGCGACCAAGGTATGTAAAGCTTACCTTTCCTTCTTTTGGCATGTCTTAGATATGGCTAAGTTATGATACGTTATGAGCTTCGGGGGTGATCCTATTATTAACGTCCGAGCATGTTTACGATGCTTATTTGCTTCTTGACGATGGCATCCTTATATGGTTTATATGTCCTTGATACGATTGGATTTGAAATGCTATGTATCTGGTTTGTTCCGAAAGGATCTTATGTTTAAAAATGTCCGTAACTTTTATATACAGAACCGGATGGCTTTGATTTGTTCGTAGAAAGTCCTAAAAGTGAGCAACGTTCGTAACTTTCCGAGGCGGACTCGGATTGGTTTGCCGTATAACTATGGTCCTTTGATATATTTGTTATATCCCGTACTTTTGCGTATTCGGGAAATTTGGAAATAATTGCGACTTGTAAGAATAAGGCAATATTTTGATTTTGGGCAATATGTATGTTGTTGTTCTTGAAAAATATGAATGTGAAATATTGAGGAAGGCCAAGGGTAAAATTGGAATATTGGAAATTGGTCTCGGGAATTACAACATGAGATTTATAATGAATTGGGCTTAGAAAATAAGAAAAAAAAAGAGGCCCTAATGCTTAAGGTGGCATGCGGCCATGTGCTTGGCCCAAGCCCAAGCATGTGATAATCATGTGCTTCATTAATAAGGGAGCAATTATATATATATACATGATCATCTCTTAAGAAGCTTCAAGAATTAAAACAAAACCATGGAGAGCCAAGAGAAGGCCTCTCGGCCGAACTCCTCTACAAAAAAAAAAAAAAAAAAAAAAAAAAATAATTTCCAAGTCCCTTAGCTTTCATCTAAGAATCTTGTTCTTCTTGAATTCTTAGTAAGTTCAAGACGCTCTTCGACGTGGTATAATTAGTTTAGCGAAAGGGCGACGTTGGTGGCAAGTGGAAAATTGAAGAAAAAGGTAAGAATTTCCTTCTTTCATGTTATGGAATAAGTGTATATGTTATAATGATTGGAATTGAATGAGAATTATGGAAATTGTGTTGTGTGTGCATGGCCGTGTGTGTGTGTGTGAAAGGTGTGTGGCCGTGTGGTATGCATGATGTAAAAAGACAATGAAATGAAATTCATTTAGGTTGCTAGTTGTGTCGTTATGACATTTATGACGTAAATAAAGGTTTAACGATTTAACAATTAGATTTAGTTGATATTGGAGTTGGTAGTATGTTGTTATGGGAAATTATGTGATTTTTATATAATTTTTATATAAGTATGGGAGTAAGACTCTAAATGTGAATTACGGTTGTTGTTGATGAATTTGGGAGACGAAAAGGTGTTATGAACATTAATGTCGAAGAATGGAGGTTTTGAATGAATTATGATTTCGGTGGAACTTTTGTATGTTTTGCAAATATTTTGTGTAATGATATGGAATACTTCCGGATTGTGTTGGAATGATTTTGATTAGTAAATGAATATGGAAATATTGAAGTTAGTTGGGAATGTGAAGTTAAGAATAGAAGTTGTTGCATTATGTTGGAAAAAGACTAATTGTATTAGAAATGCGTTTTCGGTTGATTATTGATATTGTTGATATTGTTGTGGTTGTTGTTGTTGATATTATGGCCGAGCTAAGTCTTGGGGATGTTGAATTTATAGGGGAAATGCTGCCGAAATTTCGGTAGACAAATGTGGATTTGAGTTTAAATGCATAAAAGCTTGAAACCTATATTTGGCAACTATGACCAATTGCAGATTTTGAAGCAAACGGGATTTGAGTTTAAGCGAGCGTAAGACGCACGTAAGGTATGTAAAGCTATCCATTTTCTTCTTTTGGCATGTCCTAGATATACTAGGTTTGAATTTGAGCCTCGGAGGTTATCCTGTTCATCGAAACCCGAGTTTGATTTTAGTTACTATTCATTCAGTACAATTGAATCATGATTTCTATATTTTGTTGGAAAACTATTCGAATAACCATAATTTGCGCAAATGTGATGGAATTGTTTTGAAGCTTACATAGATGACTCTATGGAGGTGGCGGACATAAATTACGAAGTTTAGACTCTATGGAGTCATCTATGTAAGCTTCAAAACAATTCAATTCCATCACATTTGCGCAAATTATGGATATTCGAATAGTTTTCCAACAAAACATAGAAATCATGATTCAATTGTACTGAATGAATAGTAACTAAAATCAAACTCGGGTTTCGATGAACAGGATAACCTCCGAGGCTCAAATTTAAACCTAGTATATCTAGGACATGACAAAAGAAGAAAATGGATAGCTTTACATGCCTTACGTGCGTCTTACGCTCGCTTAAACTCAAATCCCGTTTGCTTCAAAATCTAAAATTGGTCATAGTTGCCAAATACAGGTTTCAAGCTTTTATGCATTTAAACTCAAATCCACATTTGTCTACCGAAATTTCGGCAAAGATTTCCCCTATAAATTCAACATCCCCGAGACTTAGCTCGGCCATAATATCAACAACAACAACCACAACAATATCAACAATATCAATAATCAACCGAAAACGCATTTTTAATACAATTAGTCTTTTTCCAACATAATGCAACAACTTCTATTCTTAACTTCACATTCCCAACTAACTTCAATATTTCCATATTCATTTACTAATCAAAATCATTCCAACACAATCCGGAAGTATTCCATATCATTACACAAAATATTTGCAAAACATACAAAAGTTCCACCGAAATCATAATTCATTCAAAACCTCCATTCTTTGACATAAATGTTCATAACACCTTTTCGTCTCCCAAATTCATCAACAACAACCGTAATTCACATTTAGAGTCTTACTCCCATACTTATATAAAAATTATATAAAAATCACATAATTTCCCATAACAACATACTACCAACTCCAATATCAACTTAAATCGTTAAACCTTTATTTACGTCATAAATGTCATAACGACACAACTAGCAACCTAAATGAATTTCATTTCATTGTCTTTTTACATCATGCATACCACACGGCCACACACCCTTTCACACACACACACGGCCATGCACACACAACACAATTTCTATAATTCTCATTCAATTCCAATCATTATAACATATACACTTATTCCATAACATGAAAGAAGAAAATTCTTACCTTTTTCTTCAATTTTCCACTTGCCACCAACGTCGCCCTTTCGCTAAACTAATTATACCACGTCGAAGAGCATCTTGAACTTACTAAGAATTCAAGAAGAACAAGATTCTTAGATGAAAGCTAAGGGACTTGGAAATTGTTTTTTTTTTTTTTTTTTTTTTGTAGAGGAGTTCGGCCGAGAGGCCTTCTCTTGGCTCTCCATGGTTTTGTTTTAATTCTTGAAGCTTCTTAAGAGATGATCATGTATATATATATATAATTGCTCCCTTATTAATGAAGCACATGATTATCACATGCTTGGGCTTGGGCCAAGCACATGGCCGGCCACCCTTAAGCATTAGGGCCTCTTTTTTTTTTCTTCTTATTTTCTAAGCCCAATTCATTATAAATCTCATGTTGTAATTCCCGAGACCAATTTCCAATATTCCAATTTTGCCCTTGGCCTTCCTCAATATTTCACATTCATATTTTTCAAGAACAACAACATACATATTGCCCAAAATCAAAATATTGCCTTATTCTTACAAGTCGCAATTATTTCCAAATTTCCCGAATACGCAAAAGTACGGGATATAACATCCTCCCCCCCTTTAGAACATTCGTCCTCGAATGTTAAATTAGCCTTATAGGGTCTCACACGCATGGCGGGGGAGGTTCTCTTCATGAATAGCACGCATCAGTCACCTATCAATCAATATAACGGATTTAAAGAATTCAACTTACATGTAAGTATAGGGAACGTGCGAGGATGCCTCTTCTTCATCTCGTCCCTTGTTTCCCAGGTCGTTTCTTCTCCATTATCGTTTCGCTATAAGACCTTAATAGAGGGTATGTCCCTGGTACGCAACCTCCTCACCTGACAATTCCTCCGTCATCTGAATGTCATCTACTGGAAATTTTCCAGGGGGATCACCAACACATTTTCTGAACGTGAATACACGGAATACCGGATGTACTGCCTCCGGATCAGATGGTGAGTCTAGCTCATAGGCGACCTCGCCTAGCTTTCAAATAACCTGATACGGTTCGATATACCACGGACTGAGTTAAATCTGTTTACCGAATCTCATCACACACTTCAAAAGTGACACCTTCAGAAGTAGCCAGTCATCAATCTGGAATTCTAACGGTTGGCATCGTTTATCTGTATATGATTTCTGTCGACTCTGAGCAGTCAACAACCATCCCCGAGGGAGCTTTTATCTTACTAACTGCTTGCTGAATCATACCGGGTCCGATCAACTTTGTTTCACCCTTATCGAACCAACCAATCGGAGATCTGCATTTTTCTATCATATAAGGTCTCGTGTTCGTATGACGTCATCTGAATGTTGGGACGGTAACTATTATTATTATAGGCAAATTCGAATTAACGGTAAATAATCACCTTCACTATCCTTGAAGTCAATAACATAGACCCGGGCATATCTTCTCGATTAACCTGAATAGTACGCTCGGCCTGTCCGTCGGACCGAGGATAGCATACTGTGCTACAACTCACCTGGGTTCTCAGTCCTTCCTGGGGCGGTCCCTAGAGGTTAGTCGTAAGCTGAACACTTCTATCAGTAATAATAGATACAGGAATCCCGTGAAGTCTTATTATTTCTTTAATATACCATCTGGTATAATCCTCAGCCGAATGAGTAGTTCTATCCCGAAGGAAATTTTCTTCTTTTGGCATGTCCTAGATATACTAGGTTTGAATTTGAGCCTCGGAGGTTATCCTGTTCATCGAAACCCGAGTTTGATTTTAGTTACTATTCATTCAGTACAATTGAATCATGATTTCTATGTTTTGTTGGAAAACTATTCGAATATCCATAATTTGCGCAAATGTGATGGAATTGTTTTGAAGCTTACATAGATGACTCCATAGAGTCTAAAGTTCGTAATTTATGTCCGCCACCTCGACTTGACCCGAGGTGGGCCCACTAGCCCCGAGATTTCTTTCGTTGGTTTTACTTAATCTACTTTCGTATGATATAAAGGGAGGACCTTTGCCTATGAATTTGAGACTCCGTTTGGTGTGTTCCATAAGTTATTTGAAAGCTTCTAAATGTGAACGACACTAAATTTTCAGAAAATAGTTTATGAAGTATTTTTCGAAAGTTTTGTAAATCTAAAGGCTCACATCTTTTGCATAGTAATTCCGACAGACCCAATACTTACTTTGAGCCTTCTGATCTTAATATGAATATGTATATGTATTTATTTGTCGAGTCTTGGAATTAAATTATGTATACGCATGTGGTTTCCGCACTACTCTGCTCGTGCCTACACTATAACATCATTCGCCGGTTCTCGGGCCGGTTTGTGATCGTGCGCACTATGGTAAATTCGGCAGTATGCTGTGCTACGGTTCCCGAGACCTCGCCATAGGGCCGGGTTCTGCTTATGGAGTTATGCTGTGATATGGCCTATGATATGTTTGATGATACGTTTGATGATATGTTTGATGATATGTTTGATGATATGATATGTGTGTTCGGGGTGTACGGAGATTTGAAACTTTTACGGAGTATGCTGTGTGTGGCACCAGCGTCGGAGTGGT
Organism: Lycium ferocissimum; assembly: GCF_029784015.1. NCBI lineage: Eukaryota > Viridiplantae > Streptophyta > Magnoliopsida > Solanales > Solanaceae > Lycium > Lycium ferocissimum. The sequence goes on from NW_026725413.1 coordinate 13,482, forward strand.
GACCACGTTCCTGAGCCTTATGCATGATCTCTGTTTGCATTATGTACATATGTCTTCAGTACAGGTTTGGTATATATGTTGATCCGGTATTTTCGCTCTGTACCTTTCACTTCGTATATGGTTTGGATTTCTATACTTTATGCTTTACATACTTAGTACATCCTTCGTACTGACCCCTTTTCTTCGGGGGTCGCGTTTCATGCCCGCGGTACAGAGGTTCGAGATACCGCGGTGTAGGCCGCACATTCTGCTATTACAGAGTGCTCCCTTCGATCCGGAGCCCAGCTATTGGTACATATCTTTTGTGATGTATACACTTTTGCATATTCGTTTATTTGGGGTACGGCGGGGCCCTGTCCCGTCATATGTTCTGTTTTGATTTGTAGAGGCCTGTAGTCATATATGTGGGTCATGGGTCATGTGTGTGTTCGTTTGGTTACGATCTGTGTCTTACTGCGGTTCCGTAAGCTGGCATAATCATATCAACTGCCCCGCACGATCTTTATCACATAATTTTAGGCAAGGTGGGGTCTTAACAATTTTCCAAGACGTTCTCGTAGTGGGTCCCACCCCGATCTAGAGAGGAGTCCTTCACTTTTCTGACCATATAATTACTGTGTCGCCCCTTATCTAAGTCCTCAATACTTACCTTCGTCTATATGTCAAATTCTACACCGCCCACAAGTTTAAATTTTTATTCCGCAAATTCCGACTCCAATCAATCGTCGGGAACTGATAAAATATTTCTGTAAAGCTCCCTCTCCAACCACTAGCAGAAGAAAACTAAAGTCCGACAAACATTGCAGAACTTCTTAGTACTTAATTCACATAATTACCTCCATATATATAGGAGTAGTAAGCGAACCATTTAATTCCCATCTACTTGTCATACGCTTTGTATTTTTTCCAATAAGGTGAAACTTAACTGCTGGACATTTTTGCCCTTCAACACAGGCTTTTCTAAAGCAAGATGTGATTGGAACGTATTTTGGTCCATTTAAATAAATCACGAATTTACTGGTCATATATACTCTTTCGACATAAAATTTCCAAAATAAGGGTGGTACTTCTTACGAATGACACGGGGGCGTCTTTTAAACTTTAATCCAACATAATAGATTTACTCTATCGGTATCGACTTTCAAGACATGTTAAGAACTTACATCTTACTTTCCTTTTTATAATTTTAGAAAAATTTGGGCAGAGGTTCCTCTGTATTTCTTACTATCCCAAAACCTGCACGCAGGAAATACCAACAATGCCTCATAGGGCCAACATATATATCCGTACGTATCATATCGTAGCATAGCCACACAGGGCTAACAATTTCAAGTAAAACATGAATATGTCGGGACTTACCTTACATACATAATTCAAAGGGCACCGGTGGCATTTTCATATTTATTTTCCTTTTCGACCTTCAACGTTGTATTTCAATCATACTTCAAATAACTTCCCAATATACATCTTTCATACCATTGCTTACCTGTGTAATTGTTCCAAAAATTATTTTCTTGTTATATTCCTACTAATTCAAGGCTCCTCTACAACTTGGTGTAGTTGTTTTGGAAGATTAAGCATTAGTTTCATCAATTCAACACTTGAGTTAAGTGAAGAAGTTGGAAGAAAAAGGTAAGAATTCATCCCTTTTATTTATGTTATGAAGGTTTGTTTGTGTTGTAGTATATGGAAATGAGTAGAATATATAGAAATATGGAAGTTTGCAAAGTGGGTGTGCATGTGTGCATGTGGCCGTGTATATGTGCTAAGTGGTGTAGTTGGGATGAGTTGAATTTTATGTTATATTTTAGTTGTGGTTATTGTGGAATTTGTATTGAAAATGAAAGTTGAACGAAAATTGGATGAAGTTGGAAAATTGCCATGTTGGCCGTGTGGTATATTGGTGATGAATAATGATGGATTTATTTTGTTTAGTATGTGAATTGTGTTGTTGTGATCCTTATAACGTAAAGGAAGGCTAGATGGTTTAATTTGGCATTGAAGTAGATTGTAGAAGATTATGTTGTTTTAGTATGACTTTATGATATTACGGAAATGAAGTTGTTAAAGTGTGGATTATGGTTGTTGGTTATGAATTTGTAAGTAGAAAATGTGTTGTGATGGTTTTGTTGCATATGTAGGAATTTTGGATGGAATATGGAATTGTTGAATATTGGCTATATGGCTTGGAATATTCTTGGCTTGTGTTTGAATGATCTTAAATTAGTATATGAACATGAAAATATTAATATAGATTTGAAAGTACAAGTTGGGTTGGAAGTTGTTGCATTATTTGGAAAGGAAGACTATTTATGTTAGAATGCGTTTTGTTGTGATTTTGATGATTGTTGTTATTGTGGTGGTTGTTGTTGTCGATATTATGGCCGAGCTAAGTCTCGGGGATGTTGAGTTTATAGGGGAAATGCTGCCGAAATTTCGGTAGACAAATATGAACTTAAGTTGAACTTCTATAAGCTATAACTTACATTTGGTAAATGTGACCAAATTGTAGATTTTGGTGAACTTGAGACTTGATTTTGGAGACGTATAGAAGACGGAAAAGGTATGTAAGGCTATCCCTCTTCTTCTTTTGTCATGTCCTAGATATACTAGGTTGAGATTTGAGCCTCAGGGGCAATTCTGTTCATTGAAATCCGAGTTTGATTTTAGGTACTATTCATTCAATGTAATTGAATTATAATCCTTATGTTTGGTTGGAAAACTATTCGAATATCTACATTTTGTACCAATGTGACAGAACCGTTTTGAAACTAACATGGATGACTCCATAGAGTCTAATGTTCGTAATTTATGTCCGCCACCTCGACTTGACCCGAGGTGGGCCCACTAGTCCCGAGACTTCCTTCGTTTGTCTTACTTAATCCACCTTGGTATGATATAAAGAGGGGACTTTTGCCTATGAATTTAAGGCTCCGTTTGATTTGCTCCATAAGTTATTTGAAAGCTCCTAAATGTGAACGACACTAAATTTTCAGAAAATGGTTTATGAAGTATTTTTCGAAAGTTTTGTAAATTTAAAGGCTCATACTTGTGTATACTATTCTGACAGACTCGATACTTACTTTGAACCTTTTGACTGCAATATATATGAGTATATGTATACGTGTACTTAATCGTCGAGTCTTGGAATTAAATTGTGTGTATGCATATGGTTTTCGCACTACTCTGCTCGTGCCTATTACTATGATATCGTTCGCCGGTTCCCGGGCCGGTTTGTGATCGTGCGCACTATGACAAATTCGGCGCAAGATGCTTTGTGTTACGATTCCGAGACCTCGCCATAGAAGCCGGTTTCGTTTGTGGAGTTATCTTTGTGATATGGCTTATGATATGTTTGATGATATGATATGTTTGATGATATGATATGTTGTGTTCGGGGTGTACGGAGATTTGAAACCTTCTGGAGTATGCTGTGTGGTGGCACCAGCGTCGGAGTGGTGACCACGTTCCTGAGCCTTATGCATGATTTTCCATTTTGCATTATGTACATATGTCTTTAGTACAGGTTTGGTATATACATTGATCTGGTATTTTCTCTTTGTACCTTTCACTTCAGTTATGGTTTGGATTTCTGTACTTTATGCTTTACATACTCAGTACATCTTTCGTGACCCCTTTTCTTCGGGGGGCATGCTTTCATGCCCGGCAGATTACGAGATTCGTGGGCCGGTTTATACATTCTACTATCAGAGAGTGCTCTTTTTGGTCCGGAGCCCATATGTTGGTACCTATCTTCTGTGATGTTTATGTTTTTGTATATTTGTTTATTTGGGGTACGGCGGGGCCCTGTCCCGCCATATGTTTTTGTTTCAATTTGTAGAGGCCTGTAGTCATATATGTGGGTCATGGGTCATGTGTGTGTTCGTTTGTTTATAATCTGTGTCTTACAGCGGTCCCGTTTGCTACTATGGCCAAAACGGCCCATTTGTCCGTATACGTGTATGTATCTGGCGATGTATATTCCGCCAAACTATCAGATCTGGATGCGGCCCAAATGGCCCGTACTTTTGTATATGTGTGTATATCTGTTCGGCGATGTGTATTCCGCCGCCCCTTCTGACTATGATATGATGATTTTTTGTACGCGCGACCGCTTAAGATAATATTTGCTTTTAATATGTTTGAGATAATTAATATGAAAGTTTGAGTTAGATAAAGATATGACGAGTTAGTATGTACGTCTGTTTGGGATGTCCAAGTAGGACATCAGTCGCGGCCCACGGAGTACCGTTGATTTTGGGCAATATGTATGTTGTTGTTCTTGAAAAATATGAATGTGAAATATTGAGGAAGGCCAAGGGCAAAATTGGAATATTGGAAATTGGTCTCGGGAATTACAACATGAGATTTATAATGAATTGGGCTTAGAAAATAAGAAGAAAAAAAGAGGCCCTAATGCTTAAGGGTGGCCGGCCATGTGCTTGGCCCAAGCCCAAGCATGTGATAATCATGTGCTTCATTAATAAGGGAGCAATTATATATATATACATGATCATCTCTTAAGAAGCTTCAAGAATTAAAACAAAACCATGGAGAGGGTATGTCCCTTGTACGCAACCTCCTCACCTGACAATTCCTCCGTCATCTGAATGTCATCTACTGGAAATTTTCCAGGGGGATCACCAACACATTTTCTGAACGTGAATACACGGAATACCGGATGTACTGCCTTCGGATCAGATGGTGAGTCTAGCTCATAGGCGACCTCACCTAGCTTTCAAATAACCTGATACGGTTCGATATACCACGGACTGAGTTAACTCTGTTTACCGAATCTCATCACACACTTCAAAAGTGACACCTTCAGAAGTAGCCAGTCATCAATCTGGAATTCTAACGGTTGGCATCGTTTATCTGTATATGATTTCTGTCGACTCGATCAACAACCATCCCCGAGGGAGCTTTATCTTACTAGCCTTGTTAATCATACCGGGTCCGATCAACTTTGTTTCACCCTTATCGAACCAACCAATCGGAGATCTGCATTTTTCTATCATATAAGGTCTCGTGTTCGTATGACGTCATCTGAATGTTGGGACGGTAACTATTATTATTATAGGCAAATTCGGTTAACGGTAAATAATCACCTTCACTATCCTTGAAGTCAATAACATAGACCCAGGGCATATCTTCTCAGTGTCTGAATAGTACGCTCGGCTCGTCCGTTCGACCGAGGATAAGCATCGTGCTACAACTCACCTGGGTTCTCAGTCCTTCCTGGGGCGGTCCCTAGAGGTTAGTCGTAAGCTGAACACTTCTATCAGTAATAATAGATACAGGAATCCCGTGAAGTCTTATTATTTCTTTAATATACCATCTGGTATAATCCTCAGCCGAATAAGTAGTTCTATCCCGAAGGAAAAGGGCTGATTCCGTCAATCTTTGACAATAATTCAATTAAAATCGTACCTGCGCGGAGTGCGCGGTAACCTATAATAAGGTCTATGTTAATCGTTTCTCATTTCCAAACTAAAATTTCCGTTTCCTGTAGCAACCCGCCGAGCTTTTGATGCTCGATTTTGGACTACTGGCAGTTTGGATATTGGCCAACGAACTCTGCACCGTATTGGAATGGCATCCTTGAACAGACGTTGTTTTACTTTTTCCATAATCGAGGATTCAACACTTCTTGGACAGAAGCCCCTTAATATTTCCAGAATCGTCCAAACGAACTCTACGGCTAACTAACTGATGAATTTCACGAACCAATTCCTCCTTTCTGGATGCACACTGGTTAATTTGCCCATAGATTTGTGACTAAGTGCGTCTGCCACAACTTTAACTTTTCTGGGGTGATACAGAATATCGACGTCATAATCTTTCAATAATTCCAACTATCTTCCTTATCGCAAATTCAACGTCCTTTTTTTGCTTAAAATATACTGGAGACTCTGATGGTCTGTACAATTATCAGCGTGGACTCCATATAAATAATGCCGCCATATTTTCAAGAACATAAACCACCGTGACTAATTCCAGATCATGAGTGGAATAATTTCTCTCGTGCGGATTCTTTGCAAATATAATCAACAGCGGAAGCGTGGTGGGCCCATAACCCACAGGTCCCAGGATCGAAACCTGGCTCTGATACCACTTTTGTCACGACCCGTACCCCATAGGCCGCGACTGGTGCCCTATTTGGACACCACAAACAGACACACATATCAAATCGCCATATTCTAGCTTAACTCAGATTTCATACTCATCATTTTAAACGTATGCAAACAACATTGTCTTAAGCGGTCGCACGTACAAAAAATATCATATCAAAGTCAAAAAGGCGGCGAATGCACATCGCCGGATATAAGCACATATACAAACATACAGGCCGTTTAGGCCACACCCAAATCTGATAGGTTGGCGGAATATACATCGCCAGATACATACACGTATACAGACAAATGGGCCGCTTAGGCCATAGTAGCGAACGGGACCGCAGTAAGACACAGATCGTAACCAAACGAACACACACATGACCCATGACCCATATATATGACTACGTGCCTCTACAAATCAAAACAACATATGACGGGACGGGGGCCCCGCCTGTACCCCAAATAATCGAATATGCAAAACGTATACATCACAAAAGATATGTACCAATAGGCGGGCTCCGGATCGAAGGAGCACTCGTAATAGCGTAATGCGCGGCCTATTAATCGGCAGATCTCGAACCTCAGACTGCGGGCATGAAACGCGAAGAAGGGGGTCGGCGAAGGACGTGCGAGTATGTAAAGCATAAAGTACAGAAATCCAAACCATATCTGAAGCGAAAGGTACAGAGCGAAAATACCGGATCAACATATATACCAAACCTGTACTAAAGACATATGTACATAATGCAAACAGAGATCATGCATAAGGCTCAGGAAAGTGGTCACCACTCCGACGCTGGTGCCACACACAGCATACTCCAGAAAGTTTCAAATCTCCGTACACCCCGAACACACATATCGTATCATCAAACATATCATCAAACATATCGTCAAACGTATCATCAAACGTATCATAGGCCATATCACAGCATAACTCCATAAGCGGAACCCGGCCCTATGGCGAGGTCTCGGGAACCGTAGCACAAAGATACTGCGAATTTACCATAGTGCGCACGATCACAAACCGGCCCGGGACCGGCGAATGATGTTATAGTGTAGGCACGAGCGAGTAGTGCGGAAACCACATGCATATACACAATTTAATTCCAAGACTCGACAAATAAATACATATACATATTCATATTAAGATCAAAAGGCTCAAAGTAAGTATTGGGTCTGTCGGAATTACTATGCAAAAGATGTGAGCCTTTAGATTTACAAAACTTTCAAAAAATACTTCATAAACTATTTTCTGAAAATTTAGTGTCGTTCACATTTAGAAGCTTTCAAATAACTTATGGAACACACCAAACGGAGTCTCAAATTCATAGGCAAAGGTCCTCCCTTTATATCATACGAAAGTAGATTAAGTAAGACCAACGAAAGAAATCTCGGGGCTAGTAGGCCCACCTCGGGTCAAGTCGAGGTGGCGGACATAAATTACGAACTTTAGACTCTATGGAGTCATCTATGTAAGCTTCAAAACAATTCCATCACATTTGCGCAAATTATGGATATTCGAATAGTTTTCCAACAAAACATAGAAATCATGATTCAATTGTACTGAATGAATAGTAACTAAAATCAAACTCGGGTTTCGATGAACGATAACCTCCGAGGCTCAAATTCAAACCTAGTATATCTAGGACATGCCAAAAGAAGAAAATGGATAGCTTTACATACCTTACGTGCGTCTTACGCTCGCTTAAACTCAAATCCCGTTTGCTTCAAAATCTCAATTGGTCATAGTTGCCAAATACGAGTTTCAAGCTTTTTATGCAATTAAACTCAAATCCACATTTGTCTACCGAAATTTCGGGCAAGATTTCCCCTATAAATTCAACATCCCCGAGACTTAGCTCGGCCATAATATCAACAACAACAACCACAACAATATCAACAATATCAATAATCAACCGAAAACGCATTTCTAATACAATTAGTCTTTTTCCAACATAATGCAACAACTTCTATTCTTAACTTCACATTCCCAACTAACTTCAATATTTCCATATTCATTTACTAATCAAAATCATTCCAACACAATCCGGAAGTATTCCATATCATTACACAAAATATTTGCAAAACATACAAAAGTTCCACCGAAATCATAATTCATTCAAAACCTCCATTCTTTGACATAAATGTTCATAACACCTTTTCGTCTCCCAAATTCATCAACAACAACCGTAATTCACATTTAGAGTCTTACTCCCATACTTATATAAAAATTATATAAAAATCACATAATTTCCCATAACAACATACTACCAACTCCAATATCAACTTAAATCGTTAAACCTTTATTTACGTCATAAATGTCATAACGACACAACTAGCAACCTAAATGAATTTCATTTCATTGTCTTTTTTACATCATGCATACCACACGGCCACACACCCTTTCACACACACACACGGCCATGCACACACAACACAATTTTCATAATTCTCATTCAATTCCAATCATTATAACATATACACTTATTCCATAACATGAAAGAAGGAAATTCTTACCTTTTTCTTCAATTTTTCACTTGCCACCACCGTCGCCCTTTCGCTAAACTAATTATACCACGTCGAAGAGCGTCTTGAACTTACTAAGAATTCAAGAAGAACAAGATTCTTAGATGAAAGCTAAGGGACTTGGAATTTTTTTTTTTTTTTTTTTTTTTTTGTAGAAGAGTTCGGCCGAGAGGCCTTCTCTTGGCTCTCCATGGTTTTGTTTTAATTCTTGAAGCTTCTTAAGAGATGATCATGTATATATATATAATTGCTCCCTTATTAATGAAGCACATGATTATCACATGCTTGGGCTTGGGCCAAGCACATGGCCGGCCACCCTTAAGCATTAGGGCCTCTTTTTTTTTTTTCTTATTTTCTAAGCCCAATTCATTATAAATCTCATGTTGTAATTCCCGAGACCAATTTCCAATATTCCAATTTTGCCCTTGTCCTTCCTCAATATTTCACATTCATATTTTTCAAGAACAACAACATACATATTGCCCAAAATCAAAATATTACCTTATTCTTACAAGTCGTAATTATTTCCAAATTTCCCGAATACGTAAAAGTACGGGATATAACATCCTCCCCCCCTTTAGAGCATTCGTCCTCGAATGTTAAATTAGCCTTATAGGGTCTCACACGCATGGCGGGGGAGGTTCTCTTCATGAATAGCACGCATCACCTATCAATCAATATAACGGATTTAAAGAATTCAACTTACATGTAAGTATAGGGAACGTGCGAGGATGCCTCTTCTTCATCTCGTCCCTTGTTTCCCAGATCGTTTCTTCTCCATTATCGTTTCGCTATAAGACCTTAATAGAGGGTATGTCCCTGGTACGCAACCTCCTCACCTGACAATTCCTCCGTCATCTGAATGTCATCTACTGGAAATTTTCCAGGAGGATCACCAACACATTTTCTGAACGTGAATACACGGAATACCGGATGTACCGCTCCGGATCAGATGGTGAGTCTAGCTCATAGGCGACCTCGCCTAGCTTTCAAATAACCTGATACGGTTCGATATACCATGGACTGAGTTAACTCTGTTTACCGAATCTCATCACACACTTCAAAAGTGACACCTTCGTAAGAGCCGTCCATCAATCTGGAATTCTAACGGTTGGCATCGTTTATCTCAGATATGATTTCTGTCGACTTTGAGCAGTCAACAACCATCCCCGAGGGAGCTTTTATCTTACTAACTGCTTGCTGAATCATACCGGGTCCGATCAACTCTGTTTCACCCTTATCGAACCAACCAATCGGAGATCTGCATTTTTCTATCATATAAGGTCTCATGTTCGTATGAGAGACAAATAGGAAATTTGGGGTAATCTAAAGGAAATTGGAGTATGCGGAATGGTTAGCAACTTTATAGAGGTCGCGTGAGTTGCGACGGATTAGATTGGTGAAAAAGGAAGAGGAGCAACGCAACTTTGAAATTTGAATAAGTTGGAACAAGTGATTGGGAATGTCTTGTAAAAGAAATGACAGATATATATATATATATGTATGTGTAGGACTTCCCATTTTTTTTTACTATGTCGGTCGATGGGTGGACCCTAATAGCTAGTGTTGTAATATATGGAAGATATCAAGTGGACAGAAGTTATGACACAAATTGAAAGGTATGGGATAGATGTTACGAGATAAACTGACATTGATTTTGTTCCAGGTTGACATTGGAAAATCCTAATACAACGATATTTGGAAAGAAAAGAGAGTAATTGAATAGAACAGAAGGAGATCAGAACGTCAGAAAAGTTGGAAGTAAGAAACGTAATTAAACAGAGCCTCAAAGGAGCCGACGGGCAAAGTACAAAATTATTTGCAAAAAGGAAACTGGAATGTAATAATGCAGGGCAAAGGAAACCCATGGTATGGAGCGATGAATTATATGAATATCAAGTAATTCGATTATCGAGGAAGCAGAACGAAAGGTAAGGAGTAAATGTGAAGGAAATGTGTGATTGCTAAAGGATAAATGGCTACATTAAATACATCATTCGAGGACCGGCTATCAGATAAGAATTTGACATCGCCTCGTGATTCCATTAAGGTCTTGTATGAGGCTAATCGAGTTATAGACTGTAAGGAAAAGACATGGATATGGTATAAGTACAGCCCCTAAAAGGGGGGGAGAACGTATTATGTTAGATTTCAAATGGCATCACAATATTTTTAGATGTCAAGAAAGGAAAGAATGAAAGACGCCGTAACAAAACGCTTTTCGCCAATACGAATTGTGATATGTTTATGTTATGATTTGAATCTCCCCTGTCGGGTAACTGATGTGTACCTAAGTACGCAGTAATATGTTTTCAAGAATAGCAATAAAAGGCAAGAATATAGCTGCGAGCTAGATCTCTAAGAAGTAATGGAAAGGATTATCAGACTCAAAGAATATTTCGGGTAATAACGATTGTCGTAATAGGAATACCAGTGCTTGGTAGTTTGGAAATCTTTGAAGAAAAGAAAGGGGTTCGTTAGATACTAGAGAATGGTTCATGGACCACTAATCACATGAAACCCGAGGAGATACGCCATGAAATTATGTGGATTATCGGCATGAAGTGGTGTTTGATTATATTTGCAAAGAATCCGCACGAGAGAAATTATTCCACTCATGATCTGGAATTAGTCACGGTGGTTTATGTTCTTGAAAATATGGCGGCATTATTTATATGGAGTCCACACTGATAATCATACAGACCATCAGAGTCTCCAGTATATTTTAAGCAAAAAAAGGACGTTGAATTTGCGATAAGGAAGATAGTTGGAATTATTGAAAGATTATGACGTCGATATTACGATATTAAAAAAGTATCACCTATGGGCAATTTGAGCGTTGTTGCATCCGGAAAAAAGAAAAGTTAAAGTTGTGAGCAGTTAGCGGCTACGCACTGTAGTCGCAAATCTATGGGCAAATTAACCAGTGTTGAATCCTCGATTACGGAAAAAGTAAAACAGCGTCAGTTCAAGGATGCCATTCCAATACGGTGCAGAGTTCGTTGGCCATATCCAACCGCCAAGAGTCCAAAATCGAGCATCAAAAAGCTCGGCGTGGTTGCTACAGAAACGGAAATTTTAGTTTGAAAATGAGAAACGATTAACATAGACCTTATTATAGGTTACCACGCACTCACTCACAGGTACGATTTTAATTGAATTATTGTCAAAGATTGACGAATCAAATATGATGTGTATATATTTTCCTTCGGGATAGAACTACTCATTCTAAGCAAAAAAAAAGAAGCTCTTTTTTTTTGGCTTAGATTATACCGGATGGTATATTAAAGAAATAATAAGATTTCACGGGATTCCCGTATCTATTATTACCGATAGAAGTGTTTAGCTTACGACTAACCTCTTACATGTAGGGACCGCCCTTTCATGAATAGCACGCATCAGTCACCTTCAATCAATATAACGGATTTAAAGAATTCAACTTACAGATTGAGAACCTTGTGTGAGTTGTAGCACGGTCATGACTTATCCTCGGTCCGACGGACGGTGCCGAGCGTACTATTCAGACACTGAGAAGATATGCCCTGGGTCTATGTTATTAACTTCAAGGATAGTGAAGGTGATTATTTACCGTTAACCGAATTTGCCTATAATAATAATAGTTACCGTCCCAATTTCGGATGACGTCATACGAACACGAGACCTTATATGATAGAAAAATGCAGATCTCCGATTGGTTGGTTCAATAAGGGTGAAATAAAGTTGATCGGACCCGGTATGATTCAAACTAAAATTTCCGCGCTAGTAAGATAAAAGCTCCCTCGGGGATGGTTGTTGGGACTTTTCGTAATCGAGGATTCGTTAATTTGTCGATTTGCGACTAAGTGCGTGCCACAACTTTAACTTTTCGGTGACATACGGATATCGAAATCATATACTTGATGCCAACCGTTAGAATTCCGGTTGATGGCGGATTCTTTGCAAATATAATCACTAATCTACTTCGAAGGTGTCACTTTTGAAGTGTGTGATGAGATTCGAAATCAGAGTTAACTCGATTTCCAAACTCCGTGGTATATCGAACCGTATCGTCTTTGAAAGCTAGGCGAGGTCGCCTATGAGCTAGACTCACCATCCGATCCGTGAGCCATTTGAGACATCCGTATTCCGTGTATTCACGTTCGTTAAAATGTGTTGGTGATCCCCCCGGAAAATTTCCTTTAGCAATCACACATTTCCTTCCAGATGACATTCGGATGATGGAGGAATTGTCGGTAATTTTGTACTTTGTGAGGAGGTTGCGTACAATTACAAATATCGTTGTATTAGGGACATACCCTCTATTAAGGTCTTATAGCGAAACGATAATGGAGAAGAAACGACCAAGGAAACAAGGGACGAGATGAAGAAGAGGCATCCTCTCACGTTCCCTATACTTACACATGTAAGTTGAATTCTTTAAATCCGTTATATTGATTGATAGGTGAGGTGATGCGTGCTATTCATGAAGAGAACCTCCCCCGCCATGCGTGTGAGACCCTATAAGGCTAATTTAACATTCGAGGACGAATGTTCTAAAGGGGGGGAGGATGTTATATCCGTACTTTTGCGTATTCGGGAAATTTGGAAATAATTGCGACTTGTAAGAATAAGGCAATATTTTGATTTTGGGCAATATGTATGTTGTTCTTGAAAAATATGAATGTGAAATATTGAGGAAGGCCAAGGGCAAAATTGGAATATTGGAAATTGGTCTCGGGAATTACAACATGAGATTTATAATGAATTGGGCTTAGAAAATAAGAAAAAAAAAAGAGGCCCTAATGCTTAAGGGTGGCCGGCCATGTGCTTGGCCCAAGCCCAAGCATGTGATAATCATGTGCTTCATTAATAAGGGAGCAATTATATATATATACATGATCATCTCTTAAGAAGCTTCAAGAATTAAAACAAAACCATGGAGAGCCAAGAGAAGGCCTCTCGGCCGAACTCCTCTACAAAAAAAAAAAAAAATCCAAGTCCCTTAGCTTTCATCTAAGAATCTTGTTCTTCTTGAATTCTTAGTAAGTTCAAGACGCTCTTCGACGTGGTATAATTAGTTTAGCGAAAGGGCGACGTTGGTGGCAAGTGGAAAATTGAAGAAAAAGGTAAGAATTTCCTTCTTTCATGTTATGGAATAAGTGTATATGTTATAATGATTGGAATTGAATGAGAATTATGTAAATTGTGTTGTGTGTGCATGGCCGTGTGTGTGTGTGAAAGGGTGTGTGGCCGTGTGGTATGCATGATGTAAAAAGACAATGAAATGAAATTCATTTAGGTTGCTAGTTGTGTCGTTATGACATTTATGACGTAAATAAAGGTTTAACGATTTAAGTTGATATTGGAGTTGGTAGTATGTTGTTATGGGAAATTATGTGATTTTTATATAATTTTTATATAAGTATGGGAGTAAGACTCTAAATGTGAATTACGGTTGTTGTTGATGAATTTGGGAGACGAAAAGGTGTTATGAACATTTATGTCGAAGAATGGAGGTTTTGAATGAATTATGATTTCGGTGGAACTTTTGTATGTTTTACAAATATTTTGTGTAATGATATGGAATACTTCCGGATTGTGTTGGAATGATTTTGATTAGTAAATGAATATGGAAATATTGAAGTTAGTTGGGAATGTGAAGTTAAGAATAGAAGTTGTTGCATTATGTTGGAAAAAGACTAATTGTATTAGAAATGCGTTTTCGGTTGATTATTGATATTGTTGATATTGTTGTGGTTGTTGTTGTTGATATTATGGCCGAGCTAAGTCTCGGGGATGTTGAATTTATAGGGAAAATGCTGCCGAAATTTCGGTAGACAAATGTGGATTTGAGTTTAATTGCATAAAAGCTTGAAACCTGTATTTGGCAACTATGACCAATTGCGATTTTTGAAGCAAACGGGATTTGAGTTTAAGCGAGCGTAAGACGCACGTAAGGTATGTAAAGCTATCCATTTTCTTCTTTTGTCATGTCCTAGATATACTAGGTTTGAATTTGAGCCTCGGAGGTTATCCCGTTCATCGAAACCCGAGTTTGATTTTAGTTACTATTCATTCAAGACAATTGAATCATGATTTCTATGTTTTGTTGGAAAACTATTCGAATATCCATAATTTGCGCAAATGTGATGGAATTGTTTTGAAGCTTACATAGATGACTCCATAGAGTCTAAAGTTCGTAATTTATGTCCGCCACGTCGACTTGACCCGAGGTGGGCCCACTAGCCCCGAGATTTCTTTCGTTGGTCTTACTTAATCTACTTTCGTATGATATAAAGGGAGGACCTTTGCCTATGAATTTGAGACTCCGTTTGGTGTGTTCCATAAGTTATTTGAAAGCTTCTAAATGTGAACGACACTAAATTTTCGAAAAATAGTTTATGATGTATTTTTTCGAAAGTTTTGTAAATCTAAAGGCTCACATCTTTTGCATAGTAATTCCGACAGACCCAATGCTTACTTTGAGCCTTCTGATCTTAATATGAATATGTATATGTATTTATTTGTCGAGTCTTGGAATTAAATTGTGTATATGCATGTGGTTTCCGCACTACTCTGCTCGTGCCTATACTATGACATCATTCGCCGGTTCCCGGGCCGGTTTGTGATCGTGCGCACTATGGTAAATTCGGCAGTATGCTGTGCTACGGTTCCCGAGACCTCGCCATAGGGCCGGGTTCCGCTTATGGAGTTATGCTGTGATATGGCCTATGATACGTTTGATGATACGTTTGACGATATGTTTGATGATATGTTTAATGATATGATATGTGTGTTCGGGGTGTACGGAGATTTGAAACTTTCTGGAGTATGCTGTGTGTGGCACCAGCGTCGGAGTGGTGACCACGTTCCTGAGCCTTATGCATGATCTCTGTTTGCATTATGTACATATGTCTTCAGTACAGGTTTGGTATATATGTTGATCCGGTATTTTCGCTCTGTACCTTTCGCTTCAGATATGGTTTGGATTTCTGTACTTTATGCTTTACATACTCAGTACATCCTTCGTACTGACCCCTTTCTTCGAGGGGTGCGTTTCATGCCCACAGTGCACGAGGTTCGAGATGCGCCGGTGTAGGCCGCACATTCTCGCTATTACGAGTGCTCCCTTCGATCCGGAGCCCAGCTATTGGTACATATCTTTTGTGATGTATACGCTTTTGCATATTCGATTAATTGGGGTACGGCGGGGCCCTGTCCCGCCATATGATTTCGTTTTGATTTGTAGAGGCCTGTAGTCATATATGTGGGTCATGGGTCATGTGTGTGTTCGTTTGGTTACGATTTGTGTCTTACTGCGGTCCCGTTCGCTACTATGGCCTAAGCGGCCCTTTTGTCTGTATACGTGTATGTATCTGGTGATGTATATTCCGCCAACCTATCAGATTTGGGTGCGGCCTAAACGGCCTGTATGTTTGTATATGTGCTTATATCCGGCGATGTGCATTCCGCCGCCTCTTTTGACTTTGATATGATATTTTTGGTACGTGCGACCGCTTAAGACAATGTTGTTTGCACTTCTGTTTAAAATGATGAGTATGAAATCTGAGTTAAGCTAGAATATGACGATTTGATATGCGTGTCTGTTTGTGGTGTCCAAATAGGGCACCAGTCGCGGCCTATGGGGCTGGGTCGTGACAATATTTATGACGTTTGATATGTTTCCGGGTGATGCCCGAAAGATGTTTGATATAACTTTTGTCCCGACTTTCAAATAACAGTCCGTTTACACTATTTCTTATTGTAGTCGAATTATGATCCTTATGCCTTTTGTATGACCAAATTTCTAAAATTGCAAAAAAGTTGGTTTTCAAAAGAATTTTGCTCCTAAACGAATCTGAAACTACGAACGCCCGTAACTTTCAAGAAAGGGCTCGGATCGCTTTGATATCTTCGCAAATGATTTCATGACGAGTGATGACTTTGATTTTCATAGGCGGGCCCGGATTGGGTCGACGCTCGTCCGTGGGTCCCGCGACCTTTCTATGTATGGTTTTAACGACCTATTTTCGAAAGAACTTAATATGACTACCTTTTTGACCCCCGAATATGATTATATGATTATGTATTTATCTGTTGAGTCCGAAATGACGTTTCGTATACTTATGATTCCGATATGTACCTATGATTTTCTGAAGTTCGATTTGATATGTTCCCGAGTGATATTCGGAAGAAAATCTGATTTGACTATTGTTTCGATTTTGAACTAACAGTTCGTTTTGATTGTCCTATTGGGTCTTTGTAAGTGTTTTGCATTGCATGTGATTTCCACGATTCTGCTCGTGCATTATGTTTTTGCATCCTTCGCCGAGTCCCGGGCCGGTATGTTATCGTGCGCACTGTGTTATATTCCGAAGCATGTGATATGCGATATTGACCGCTGGACTTTTGACCGCGGTATGTGATATGTGATATTGCCCGCTGGATATTTTGACCGCGGGCTGCGACATTGACCGCTGGACTTTTGACCGCGGGATGTCAGATTTCAGAGATACGAAAATCGCTGGATATTTTGACCGCGGTATGTGACATTGACCGCTGGATATTTTGACCGCGGGATGTCGATTTCGAGATATGAAATCTTACGGGGTATGAGGCGTTATGGCGCCGAGGCGAGGGCGACCATGTTACGTTCGCGGTCCCATTGTGGACCGTATGTGTTATGTGATATGGTATGCGATGATTTGATGATATGATGATCTGATATTGTCACGACCCAACTCCGTAGGCCGCGACACGTGCCCTAGTTGGACACTCATACGTACCTTAACCTAAATTAGCAAAATATTACAAATAAGCAGAAATAATAATTTAACAAGGACAAGTGGGCATGCCGCACGAAGGCCGATAAGGCCGTCACAAAACATAGATAAACTCTAAACGTACGCAAATCTCACGAAACATATACGTAACCCACACCACATGTCTACGTACCTCTACGAGTAACCAAACGTAATCCAATGACGGGACGGGGGCCCCGTCGTACATCTTAATAAATACGTACATATGAAATAGAAAAGTCTATACCAAATTATGGGCTCCGACAAAGGAGCACTTCAGACATGTACCGACGGACAACCTAGGCGAACGGATCGACAAATCAACGTCCGTACCTGCGTGGCACGAAACGCGGCCCGAAGAAAGGGGGGTCGGCCGTACGAAAAATGTACTGAATATGTAAAGCAGAGACTGTAATGAACAAAGCTAAAATCAGAACAGAATGTGCGAAAACGAACGAGATGCATAGATAATCAAAAATGCGTATCAGAAATCATAAGTAATGCATGCAGAAAACATATGCAAAAGCCGGCCCCGCTATGGGACTCGGTGAACAGAACAGAGGCGCCCCCGTCTCCGGCGCCAAAACACATCATACTTCAGAGTAGGGAATATCTCCGAAACAAATCATACATACCAAATGGCCATATCAGATCATATCATAACAAAGCGTACATGGCACAACATACACCGTAACCCATGCACGTATATACCCGCCCCCTCACACCGGGACGCGGCGAACAATGCAGAGAAGTACGCTTGAGAACATATCCTGGCCCGGGCTCAGTGTGGGAAACATTGAGGCATCCACGAGTGGAGTAGTGAGAAACTGAATGCAATAAAAATAACATATATATTTCCCGAGACTCAATGAGGCATATCGTATAACAAATCAAACCAATGGAATCGGACCGAGTCATAGTACGTACCTTTTGGACATCACGGCGGATTATGTCGGGGACGGAACATTCGAGTCGAAGTACATATCAAAGCATTTCATAGGGCTTGATGGAATATTTAAAATGATTTTTGTTTAGTAGTCAAAACATTCCTTGAAAGCCGCTCGAAGACAAATCGTAAATACAAAAGGGGAAAATCGGAAATAGTGGGTCCACCTCGGTCAGTTGAGGTGGCGGACGGAAATCATAAACATTTGGCTCTGTGAAGTTGTCTATAAAGGTTTCAAAGCGATTCAAAATCATTTGCGAAAAAAAATGAAGGTTTAGGCACTCTTATATTCAAAAGCAAGCATTATGGTTCATTTGTGCTGAATGAATAGTACTTAAAATCAAACTCGAATTTCTAGGAGCGGAATTATCCCCGAGGGTCTGTTTTCGGCCTAATAGGTCTAGGACGTGCCAAATAAGGAATAGGTAAGCTTTACATACCTTACGGATGACTTGCGCTCGCTTAAACTCAAATCCCGTTTCGTCGAATTCGCAAATGGTCACCTTTACCGAGCTACTATTCATGAGGCTTGAAAATTCCAACTTTGGTTTAGTATTTGCCTGTCGAAATTTCGGCAGCATCTCCCCTATAAATATGACACCCCGAGAATTAAACTCGGCTCAAAACAATCAACAACAACCCAACAACAACATCAACAGTTGACTAGAATTACATGCTAACATAAATAGTCATCTTTTTGCACAAACGACAACTTGCAACTAATTTCGCATTTTCAATCTAACGTGGAGGCTTTCATACTCATTTACTCACCAACATCAACCCAACATCATTTAGAGGCGTTACTTATGGTTTTTCATATCATTCGCAAAATATACAAACTTTCCACCGGAATCATAATTCAACCAAAACTTCCATTCTACGACAAACATATTCATAACATGTTATTGTCTTCCAATTTCATAAACAATCATCATAATTCGCACCTTAACATCTTATTTCCCATAATGTCATAAAATCATAAAAGTACGACATAAGTTCCTACATTCCGTTTCAATGCAAACTTACACCATATATACTTCATTTACATTGTCAAGATCATAACCACACCATTAGCATGTTAATCAAAATAAATCCATTACTATTTCATTGCCCTACACCACACGGCCAAGATGCAAAATTCCAACTCCATCCCATTTTATTCAACTTTCATTTCTAATACAAACTCCACAATAACCACGACTAAAATACAACACAAAATTCAACATCATCACACAACATAGGTTCGGCCACATTCACCCATGCACTTCCACCATGCAAACTTCCATATTATTATGTATTCTACTCATTTACACATACTACAACACAAACAAACCTTCATAACATAACTAGAAAGAATGAATTCTTACCTTTTCCTACCAACTTCTTCACTTGCCTCAAGTGTTGAATTGAGGAAACCAATGCTTATTCTTCCAAACCAATTGCACCAAGTTATAAAGGGACCTTGAATTAGTATAGATACCACAAGAAAATAATTTTAGAAGCAAGATTTCTTGGTCCTCTTCTCCCACTCTCTTGGCCGAATGGCCCTTATGCTTTATTCTTGGTTTTTCTTGTTTCTCCTTCTTGCCTTGTCTTGAATTCTCTAGAAAATTAATGAACCTTGGTCCCTTATATAATTAAGTTGATCACATGACCATGCACATGGCATGGATTTAATTTTATCCAAGCCATGGCCGGCCACCTTCATGGATTGGGCCTCAATTTTTTTTCAAATTTGTCTTGCCAATTTTCCAAGCCCAATTTGTTTTATTTACTCCACATTTTTGATAATTCATGAATCCACTTTCCGAAATTCCAATTTTGCCCTTAGTCTTTTCCAATATTTCCACGTCAATATTTCCTTAAACATTCCATGCACACTAAGTAGAATCCAATTAGAACCTTAATTCCTACCATTCCGAATCATTTCCAATTCTTCCGAATACGCATAAAATGCGAGGTATAACATTCTCCCCCCTTTTAGAACATTCGTCCTCGAATGTTCAACTGACCTTACGGGGCTTCTTAATACTTCGGGGGGTTTCCTTCTTTCCCAACACATTTTGGAGCTTGATCAAAGCACCTGTAAGGGCCTTCATTCTCCAACTCCTTCTTCGACGTCCCCTTACTAGGGCTGTTTGGGGTCTTAAATCGGATATACGGCGAACTGAATCTTCGTCAGGATCAGAAGGTCAAATGGACGTCGGGCGGAGGCATTTCCGGAATCGGAAGCACGAAGGTACGACAGACAGAATCATATTCCGACGATTATCTTAGGCAGACTCAAAATCGGAGCCAGACGTACAGAAGCATGTTGAACAATCTCATAATCAGAATCAGACGTACCGAACTATATTGGATAAATCCGTGGTCGGAGTCAGGCGTACCGGCACATATACCAGACAGATTCACAGTCGGGGTCGGACGTGCAGACGCATATCGGACAGATCCGTAATCAGGGGCAGACATACAGAAGCATATCAGACAAATCCGTATCTGGGTCAGATGTACAGAAGTGTATCAAACCGATTTGTGATCAGAATCGAACATGCAGAGGTACATTAGTGTCACGACCCAACCCCGTAGGCCGTGACTAGCGCCCGACCTGGGCACCCGTACGTACCAAAGTTCCAAAAATAGTAACTCAGATATTTAATAAAATTTGAGCAGTTTCCTCTTTTTTCGACTAACCAAAATTTACTCGCACGCAAAAATACCAACAAAGGCCACACAGGGCCGATATATCCATATACATATATACGGGCGAGCCGGCAAGAACGCTGCCGTGGCGGAACCGCCCAAACATATCACATATACATATACCGTACGTACATAGCCATACCCACGTACATATCCACGCACCTAAACAAATAGCGAAATCATATGACGGGACGGGGCCCCGTCGTACCTGAATAATAATGTACATATACATCGAAGAAAATATATACCAAAATATATAAGCTCCGAAGAAGGAGCGATCCCTAAAAGCTGAATAGGTGTCCTAAGCGGGTGGATCACCAAGCTGAGCGTCTGTACCTGCGGGCATGAACGCAGCCCCCCGAAGACAGGGGGTCAGTACGGAACATGTACTGAGTATGTAAAGCAGGAATACAGAATCATAAGTCAAAACAGAAGATGCAGAAATTAAGTACAATGTGCAAATGTCAAAATACTTATATAAAAAGAACATAAAACATGCATAGGCTCTTAGAACGATGGTCGCCCGCCGACAATGGCGCCATACCACATCATACTCCAGAAGGTTTCAGATCTCCGACACCCGACGGATCATATCATATCACAAAGCGTACCCCCCGTAACACCAAATATACACGGTACCCGGCCGAAGGGGACACGCGTACCAAAACACATCATACTCCGGAAAATATCAAAACGCGCACGAACATAACCGGCCGGAACCGTGAACGAGGTACCAAACATGCGCACGAGCGGAGTCGTGAGTAATCAAATGCATAAAAACATAATCATAAATTATGAATTAAATGATAAATCCATATATACAAAGTCAAGGCAAAAATAGTGGTAAAATTTTCCGAAATCACTACGGTGGCCTAAAAGGGTCAGGGGCCCCACGGACGGTGCCGACCCCATCCGAGCCCGACTACGGAAATTAGGGAATGTTATGCCCTATGAACTTACATATTATGTTTTGGGGCGTTTCGAGGTCGCATGAAAAAGTTACGGACGTTTGAAGTTCGGGACCTCTTTGTAGTCAGGATTTTCATAAGTCCTTTTTGAAAAGTCTCTTATTTAAAGGCTTAAGAACATTGCATTTAGCACATTAAAGAGTAGGTCTTTAGGATTGAATAATTACATATCAAAGCTTGGATTTAAGAATGGAATAAACCCCGAGGCTCAAGTCATAACCTACGGATACTAAGACATGCCAAGAAAGAAAGCGACGCCTTACATACCTTAGTCAACCGCAATGCAATCCTAGCCTCAATCCTCGGTAATTCCAAGATCTACATAACGCAATTTCATTAACATTAGCCATACGCACTTAGGCATTCGAAGTCAAGCGAACGTTAAATTCTATAGAAATTTCGACGGCATTTCCCCTATAAATACATCAACCCCGAGATTTCAACTCGGCGAATTCCAACAACAACCAAACCAATAACTAACTATAACATCAATAATCAATTCAAATACATTCTAGACAATTCATACAATTTTCCAACCAATTTACATAATATCCCAACTTGCTCAAAATTGTCTCCAAACCCGATAACGACACTAAATACGTTCTTTTCTTCCAAATTCATAATTCACAACATCAATCTACACAATAACAACACAACATTCATAAACACAAAAATTACATAACATTCTCATAAATTCTCAAATCATCCCATAACCATCATAACATCATTTTAGGTAATCAAACTTGCATTATGCCTTATAAAATCCATAACGACGACAACGAAAACACTAACGACGATTGTTCAATCACCGTTAAACTTACAAAGGCCATTCGGCCAACACCCTTTTTGCACACCAAGGAAGATTTCATTCTCTTCTTCACTCCACAACAATCAAAACATGCTAAGTATCATTAATACATGGTTTATACACATCATATACACACACGGTTACAACCACTATACACGGCCAACTTCCACCTCAACCCTAACATGAATTCCTTCCTCTTTAGCATACAACAACACACATACACCATCTAAAACACAAGAAAACAAGATTAAAACTAACCTTTCTCCTTCAATTCTTCACTTGACCAAAGTTGGTCGCTAGAGGAAACTAGCGGATATTTCTCCGAAACAACAACACCACGTTGTTTAGCACCCTTAACTTAGCAACTTTGCTTGAGGGAATTATTTTTTTGATGGAAGATTCTTGGTCCTAATTTTTCCTTCAAGTGGCCGAATAGGGTCTTTTTTTTGGTTCTTCAATTTTCTTGTTTCTTGATTTCTCTAGAATATGTTAAGGTGGAAGATGACTTGGTCTTATAATATAATTAGCATGTGATACATATGGCCTTGGCTCACTAAAGAGTGGCCGGCCACCTTGCAAAAAATGGACAAAAATTTTGACTTGTCAACTTTCCCAAAATAGCCTACTTACTAAAAATGGCAATTTCCTCCAATTATTTCCTAGCATTCCCAAGACATTAAAATCATACACAATTAAGCCCTTAAAGCAAACGGATGTCTCTCGTAATGGTCATGCCCCTAGTTGCTCATAATTCACACAAGTTGTCCCGTTGTTCAAAATGCGGGATATAACATCCTCCCCCCCTTTGGAACATTCGCCCTCGAATGTTAAAGTGGCTTTACGGGCCTTACAAACAATTGGGGGAGTTCTTTTATAGGTATTGCATACAATTCATTTATTACTCAACACAATCGAGTAAGGAATTTAGATTACCTGTGGGCTCCTGGAACAGGTGGGGATACTTCTTCTTCATTTGCTCCTCCGCCTCCCAGGTCACTTCCTCGCGATTATTATTTCGCCACAGCACCTTAACAGAGGCTACATCCTTGTTCCGCAACTTCTTTTCCTGGCGATCCAATATAGCAACCGGCTGCTCTTCATAAGACAGTTCTTCCGTGACCTGGATATCATTCACAGGAAATATTCTGGAAGGGTCACCAATACATTTACGGAGCATGGAAACATGGAATACCGGGTGTACCGCTCCCAAATCAGCTGGTAGATCCAATTCATAAGCTACTTTGCCTATTCTCCGGACAATTTGATAAGGCCCGATGTATCTTGGACTGAGCTTCCTTTCTTACCAAATCTCATAACACCTTTCATAGGCGATACCTTCAGAATACCCAATCACCAACCTCGAACTCCAAGTGCCGACGTCGATTATCTGCATACGATTTCTGTCGACTCTGGGCCGCTAATAACCTCTCTCGAATAAGCTTTACTTTGTCCACCGCTTGTTGGATTATATACGCCAATTAATTGAGTCTCACCAACATCGAACCAGCCAATTGGTGACCTACATTTTCTACCATATAGAGCCTCGTACGGTGCCATCTGGATGCTGGAGTGGTAGCTATTATTATAGGCAAATTCAATCAGTGGCAAGTGTTCATCCCAGCTACCTCTGAAATCAATAACACAGGCCCGCAACATATCTTCCAATGTCTGAATAGTGCGCTCGGCCTGTCCGTCGGACTGGGGATGAAATGCTGTACTAAGACTCACCTGCGTCCCCAATCCCTCTTGAAAGGATCTCCAGAAATTAGCTGTAAACTGGGCACCTCTGTCGGAGATAATAGATAAGGGAACTCCGTGGAGTCGCACAATCTCCCTGATATAAAGTCTGGCATAATCCTCAGCTGAATATGTGGTCCTGACTGGGAGGAAATGGGCTGATTTTGTCAGCCGATCAACGATAACCCAAATAGAATCATACCTCCGTGGAGTGCGGGGCAAACTGCGATGAAGTCCATATTAATTATTTCCCACTTCCACGTTGGTATCTCCATTTCCCCAATAAGCCGCCGGGTTTCGGTGCTCAATTTTGACCCGTCGGCGCTTTGGACACTGAGCGACGAATTCCGCGATATCCTTTTTCATGCCATCCCACCAGTATAAACATCTAAGATCGTGGTACATTTTTGTAGCTCCCGGGTGCACAGAATAACGGGCATAATGTGCCTCGCCCATAACCTGTCGCCGTAGATCAGCAACCTCCGGTACACACACCGCCCCGATATAATAACACTCCATCCGAAGTAATCTCGAACCGAGTCCCCTCCTTTTCACGGCCATGTCTCTATAATGCACCGAACGGATCTTCATATTGGCGACGCTTAATTTCTTCCACAATAGAAGATTCAGCAATCTCACGAACAGAAATCCCAGCATTGCCAGATTCGGCCAAACGGACACCAAGACTTGCCAGCTGATGAATATCACGAATCATTTCTTTCTTTTCTGATGGAACATCTGCCAGACTACCCATAGATTTGCGGCTGAGAGCATCTGCCACAACATTGGCTTTCCCGGGATGGTATAAAATATCAATATCATAATCTTTCAACAGCTCCAACCATCGCCGCTGCCGCAAATTAAGTTCTTTCTGCTTGAAGATATATTGGAGACTCTTATGATCAGTATAAACATCAACATGAACGCCATATAAATAATGTCTCCATATCTTCAGGGCATGAATAACCGGCGCGAGCTCCAAATCATGAGTGGGATAATTCTTTTCGTGTTTTACGAGTCAGTCGGGAAGCATATGCGATGACTCGGCCGTGCTGCATTAATACACAACCCAGACCAACACCTGAAGCGTCACAGTAAATGACATACCCGTCTGATCCCTCGGGAAGTGTCAGGACTGGAGCTGTAGTCAATTTTTCCTTCAACAATTGGAAGCTCCGCTCACAGGCATCAGTCCACTGGAATTTGGCTCCCTTCTGAGTTAGCCTTGTTAAAGGCGCTGAAATGGAAGCAAATTTTTCCACGAACCTCCTGTAATACCCAGCCAATCCCAGGAAGCTACGTACCTCTGTCGGCGTTGTTGGCCGGGGCCAATTCTTCACAGCTTCGATCTTCTGGGTGTCTACCCGAATACCATCAGCCCCAATAATGTGTCCCAAGAATGCCACTGATGTTAACCAGAATTCACATTTGGAAAATTTTGCATATAATTTCTGCTGTCGCAATACTCCAAGTACCGTCCTCAGGTGGTCCGCGTGCTCGTTCTCTGACCGGGAATAAACCAGAATATCATCAATGAACACGATCACGAACATATCCAAGAACGGCCTGAATACCCGGTTCATAAGATCCATGAATACCGCTGGAGCATTTGTCAGCCCGAATGACATAACTCTGAATTCATAATGCCCGTACCGGGTCCGGAATGCTGTCTTGGGAATATCTGCCTCCCGCACTCGCACCTGATGATAACCCGACCGCAGATCTATCTTTGAGAAGCATTTAGCTCCCTGCAACTGATCAAATAAATCGTCAATCCTGGGGAGGGGGTATTTATTCTTTATAGTTACCTTGTTCAACTGCCGATAATCAATGCACATTCGCAGCGAACCGTCTTTCTTTCTCACGAATAATACCGGTGCTCCCCAGGGCGATGTGCTGGGTCGGATGAAGCCTTTCTCTAGCAGATCTTTCAGCTGTTCTTTCAATTCTTTTAATTCTGCTGGTGCCATTCGACGGAGGAATAGATATGGGCTGAGTGTCTGGCAGACGCATCTATTGTGAATTCTATCTCCCGTTCGAGGAAGACCTGGAAGCTCGTCTGGGAACACATCAGGGAATTCATTAACCACTGGGACAGACTGAATAGTAGGCGCTTCAGCCTTTAAATCGTGCACGCGAACCAGATGATAGATATAGCCTTTTCTGATCATTTTTCTAGCCTTGAGGTATGAAATAAACTTACCCCTCGGCGTTGCAGTATTACCTGCCCATTCTATAACCGGTTCGCCTGGGAACTGAAAGCGGACTACTTTCTTTTGGCAATCCACATTAGCATAACACGAAGCCAACCAGTCCATGCCCATAATAACATCAAATTCGATCGTATCTAGCTTTCACCAAATCGCGTTAGTGCAACGATCGTACAATTATCGAACAATCTTTATATACCTGCCATAATAATAGAATCCCCTACCGGAGTGGCTACCTCAAACGGTTCTATCGGTTCGATTTAATCCCCAATTTTATCGGCAATAAGAGGAGAAATATATGATAAAGTGGAACCGTGATCAATCAATGCATATACGACTCGAGAAAAAAACCAATAATGTACCCGTAACCACATTAGGTGATGCCTCCACCGGTCCGACGGTGGGTAAAGCATAGATGCGGTTTGAAGGACCGTAGAACCAGTCGCTCCACCACGTCCTCTCTACCGCGGCCCCGACGATGACGCGGTGTGCTCGCCCCGCAGGGCGCATAGCCACGGATGATGAAGACGAACCAGCACCTGAACCTGTAGGCTGCGCCGCGCCCCCTGCACCGGCCCTGAGCGGGCAATCTCTCATCACATGGCCCTGTCGGCCGCAGGTAAAACAGGCACCTGTGGCGCGATAGCACTCGCCAGGGTGCTGCCTCCCACAATAAGTACATCGGGGTATGGGTGGCCTGGACTGGCCTCACCTCTCGCTGTCGCGAGCCTCCGAGGCCACCCGGAGCTCGACACACTCTCCCGAGTACCCGACCTTTGGCCGGGTCTCACGCTCGTAGGCCGAGGGGGTGTACTCCGGCTGGCCGGGAGGAATGTCCGTCTTTCAACTATTTGAGGCCGTCCGCCCGAGAATCCCGAACACCCGGCTGACCTAGCCCTCTCGGGCTGGCGCCTATCATAACTCCGGTCGGGCTGGCGCCCCCTGTGCCGCTCCTCCATGCCCGGGTACAGGCATATGCACCTCGGCAATATCCATGCCGGTGAGAAGCCGGCGACATAACTATCGATCAAATAATCATCCGGCCATAACAAATCGGGTGTACCTGTCTTCCGTGTTCGCCACAATGTGAGGCATATCGGCCAAAGAATCAAACTCGTGCCGTACTCCCCCCCGACGCTCCTACCATTCCGCCGCAAATGTATAAACCGGTGAACCACAGGCGCGTCGGTCTCGGGGGTAGAAAATGGGCAAGAAAAGCCTCGGAACTCTCCCACACGGCTGGTGCGCGTCCTCGCCGGGACGGCTCCCGCGACTCAAACCAATTGGTCGCTATATCGTGTAACCGCACGACGCCATCCCACCGACTCGGTCTCGGAGGCCGACAGAAGTCGCAACAGTACGCCGCTCTTCGATAAACTCTCGCGGGTCCTCCTCGGGTTTTGACCCGAAAAACTGCGGCGGATTACATGTCGGAAATATCGAGCCTGCGTCTATCACGTCCGCCGAGCATCGTCTCCGGCCCCCCATCTCGTACCTCGCCTTACTGCTACTAATACGAGGTCGATGGGGACAAAGATCCTCAAAGCCTTTGTCCTCGTCCCGGGCCGAGGGAGGGCGGAGGCTCGGGCACTCGAACCTCGGGAGCGGCGCGGTGGAGCCGCCCTCGTCCGCGGCCGGCCACTCTGTGCCCCCACGGTGGTGATGGGGTGGCGGAACCGGCCGACGGGCACAATCTCCGGCTCGGACCGAGCACGGGCCCCGCAACTCTCACCAGGCCCTCTAGCCTCTCCCTGCGCCGGTGGACTTGCCCTTACGGGCGGCTGCCTTTCTCGGAGGCATCGGCCGAAAACATAACAGATCGTTAGAAAAGAAGTCATCCTAATAACACGGCTACATACGCACGATCTAGGATCGAGAAGAAAAAAAGACAATATCCTAAATGTCCTCGTAGCCTCCTCGTTTATAGATGTGGTGCACAACACACCGATAAACGGGACTCTACTAGACACGGCTTTGTGGACATTCCGAGGACGAACCGCTCGATACCACTTTTGTCACGACCCAACCCCCGTAGCCGTGACTAGCGCTTGACCTCGGGCACCCGTACGTACCAAAGTTCCAAAAAATAACAACGCAAATATTTAATAAAATTCGGGCAAGAGTCTCCTCTATTTTTCTTACTAACCAAAATTTACCGCACGGAAAATACCAACAAAAGCGCGCGGGCCAACATATCATATAAACATATATATACAGTGCGAGCCGGCAGCTCACGCCGCGGTGAACCGCCCAAAACATATCACATATACATACGTATGGGTGGAACGATAGCCATACCCACGTACATATCCACGGACCTAAACATGTATTAGTGAATCATATGACGGGACGGAGACCCCGTCGTACCCCCGAATAAATATATGCAAATGTACACACGAAGAAAATATATACCAAAATATATAAGCTCCGAAGTAGGATCCTTACGAAAAGCAGAATAATTGTCCTAAATAGGCGGATCCTCAAACTCGATCGTCGATATCATGCATGAACGCGACCCCGAAAGCGAGGGGGTCGGTGCGAATATAGGTGCGAGTATGTAAAGCAGGGATATAAAACTGTAATAGTGAAAGACAGAAAGTAATTATCATATGTAACATATCAAAATATTTAACAAAATATAATTCGTGCAAAAGCTCTTAGAACGATGGTCGCCCGCCTGTCGATGGCGCCATACCACATCATACTCCGGAAGGTTTCAGATCACCGATACCCGGATCATCATCATATCACAAAGCATGCCCCCCGAACACCAAATATACACGGTACCCGGCCGAAGGGACACGGCGTACCAAAACACATCATACTTCGGAAAACATCAAAACGCGCACGAGCATGGCAAGCCGGGAGCCGACGAACGAGGTACCAAATATAAACGCGAGCGGTGGTGAGTAATCAAATGCATAAAATCGTAATCATAAATTATGAATTAAATGATAAATCCATATATACGAGGTCAAGGCAAAAATAGTGGTAAAATTTTCCGAAATCACTACGGGTGGCCTAAAAGGGCATGGGCCCCACGGACGAGTGCGACCCCATCCGAGCCGACTACGGAAATTAGGGAATGTTATGCCCTATGAACTTACATATTATGTTTTGGGGCGTTTCGAGGCTCGCATGCAAAAGTTACGGACGTTTGAAGTTCGGGACCTCTTTGTAGTCGGGATTTTCATAATTCCTTTTTGAAAAGTCTCTTATTTAAAAGCTTAAGAACATTGCATTTAGCACATTAAAGAGTAAGTCTTTAGGATTGAATAATTACATATCAAAGCTTGGATTTAAGAATGGAATAAACCCGAGGCTCCGAGTCATACCTACGGATACTAAGACATGCCAAGAAAGAAAGCGACGCCTTACATACCTTAGTCAACCGCAATGCAATCCTAGCCTCAATCCTCGGCAATTCCAAGATCTACATAACGCAATTTCATTAACATTAGCCATACGCACTTAGGCATTCGAAGTCAAGCGAACGTTAAATTCTATAGAAATTTCGACGGCATTTCCCCCATAAATACATCAACCCGAGATTTCAACTCGGCGAATTCCAACAACAACCAAACCAATAACTAACTATAACATCAATAATCAATTCAAATACATTCTAGACAATTCATACAATTTTCCAACCAATTTACATAATATCCCAACTTGCTCAAAATTGTCTCCAAACCCGATAACGACACTAAATACGTTCTTTTCTTCCAAATTCATAATTCACAACATCAATCTACACACTAACAACACAACATTCATAAACACAAAAATTACATAACATTCTCATAAATTCTCAAATCATCCCATAACCATCATAACATCATTTTAGGTAATCAAACTTGCATTATGCCTTATAAAATCCATAACGACGACAACGAAAACACTAACGACGATTGTTCAATAACAATTACACCTACAAAGGCCATTCGGCCAACACCATTTTTACACACCAAGGGTGATTTCATTCTCTTTTTCACTCCACAACAATTAAAACATGCTAGTTATCATTACTACAAGACTTGTACACAATATCCATGTACACGGCTACAACAGCATTACGGCAGCTTGACCTACGACCCCCCAGCATGAATTTCTTCTTCTTGTATACAACAACACACACATACCTACCTACAACACAAGAAAACAAGATTAAAACTTCTTTCTCATGATACTTCACTTGACCAAAGTTGGTTGCTAGAGAAACTAGCGGATATTTCTCAGAAGCAACAACACCACGTTGTTTAGCACCCTTAACTTAGAAACTTTGCTTGAGGGAATTATTTTTTTGATGGAAGATTCTTGGTCCTAATTTTTCCTTCAAATGGCCGAATGCCCTTCTTTTTTTGGTGTTCTTCAATTTTTTCTTGTTTCTTGATTTCTCTAGAATGTGTTAAGGTGGAAGATGACTTGGTCTTATAATATAATTAGCATATTAAGTCCATATGGCCTTGGCTCGCCTAAAGAGTGGCCGGCCACCTTGCAAAAAAATGGACAAAAATTGACTTGTCAAACCTTTCCCAAAATAGCTTACTTTCTAAAAATGGCAATTTCCTCCAAATATTTCCCTAGCACTCCCAAGACGTTAAAATCATACACAATTTAAGTCTTTAAAATAAACGAAGGTCTCTCGGGATAGTCTTGACCTTAACTTCTCATAATTCACACAAGTTGTCCCGTTGCTCAAAATACGGGATATAACAAGGACTACATACCCGGCCCGGGACTCGGTGAAAGACATGTTAAGCTTGCACGAGCAGAGTAGTGCGAAAACTATATGCAATATAAAACATACAATGTTTGCCAAGACTAAAAGAACCGTCCGGACAATAGATCATTTTAAAGGAAATCGGACAATAGCCATAGATCATACCTTCGGAGTTACGACGAATTATGTCAAAGACAAAACCTTTGGGATTGTTTGTACATGGCAAAATATATCACGGGAACTCAATGGAATAGTCAAAACGATCACTTTTAATCGGAACTTAGTCAAAAGTCGTACTTTGTGATAACGCCTGAAATAAGTCAATTAAGTCACCGTGGAAAAAGCTCGAAAATTGGGGGCCCACCTCGGGTCAAGTCGAGGTGGCGTACGTAAAATTACGAACATTAGGCTTTATGGAGCCACCTATGAAGGTCTCAAGGTAATTCGGTTCCACTTGTGAGAGTTATAGATGTTTAAGCTATTTTTCCAACAAAACATAAAGTATTTAATTCAATTCCATTGAATGAAAAAAAGGATCAAATCTAAGCTCGGATTTCTAGGAGTAGAGTCGTCCCCGAGGCTCGTATCAAAACCTATTATGTCTAGGACATGCCAAAAGAATAAAGCGATAAGCTTTTTACATACCTTATTTGCACGTTTACACTTGTCCACTTCAAAATCCCGTTTCCTCCAAAATCTATAATTGGTCACATTTAAATATTAATCATAAAGCTTTAAGAATTCAATCTCAACCAATATTTGTCTACGGAAATTTGGGCAGCATCTCCCCTATACATACAGCATCCCCTAGAGATTCAACTCGGCCCAAATATCAACAACCAAACCAACAACAATACCAATAACATCAACAATTGAATTGAAACGCATTCTAACATATATTGTCTTCCTTTCCACATAACACATCAACTTCCAATCCAACTTCACACTTTCAAATCAATATCAACATTTTCATATTCATGCATTAAATTAAAATCATTCAAACATAGGCCAAGAACATTCCAAGCAATCTATACAATATTCAACGATTCCATATTCTACCCGAAATTCCTACATACACAATAAAACTACCACGACGCATTTTCTACTTTCATATTCATGATCAACAACAACAATCTACACTTTCACAACTTCATTTCCATAATATCATAACATCATACTAAAAATGACATAATCTTCTACAATCCATTTCATAATGCCGACTTAAACCATTTAGCCTTCATTTACATTATAAGGGTCACAACAACACAACTAACATCATAAACCAAATTAATTCATTTCCTCTCAACACCCTACACCACACGGCCGAACCCAACATTTCCAACTTCAACCAAATTTATTCAACTTTCATTTCCAATATGAAATCCACAATAACCACAACTAGAATACTACAAAATTCAACTCATCTTACCTATACAACAATGCATACACACGGCCACATACACCTATGCACACCCACCATGCAAGCTTACATATTTATAAATTCTACTCATTTCTACATATTGCAACATAAACAAACTTTCCATAACATATAAAAGTAGATGAATTCTTACCTTTTTCCTTCAACTTCTGATTGGCTAAGGTTATAAGTTGCCTGCAACAAAGAGGATTCTCTTGCTTCAACAATTATACCACGTTGAAGAAGACAAATTAGTAGGAATACATGAAGAAGGGAATTTTGGATCAAAGTTAGATGGCTTCATTTTTTTTCTTTCTTTTCTTGTTGGCCGAATGGGCCTTTTAGTTTCTTGCTCTTCTTTGTTTTCTCCTTCTCAATTTTTCTTGGAATGATCTAATGATAAGGACCACTTTTCCATTTAATTAGCGCATGGATTTTTAAGTGTCATGGTCTTGGGCCATAATACTATACGCCGGCCACTACAAATTTGGGCTTCTTTTTCTTTTTTTTTTTTTTGTGACTTTTTCCTAGCCCAATCACTTGCGGATCATATTTTGTAATTCATGAAACCATTTCCAAATTTCCAATTTTGCCCCTCACGCTCCCTCGATATTTCCGTCTCCATAACTCCTATAACCAACTTGTGTGCTAATCAAGGTTGAGATGTAGGCTTGCACTCCACCTCCTCCCAATTGCCTTGAATTACCCGAATGCACAAAATGCGGGATATAACAAAATTCAACTTATCCCAACTACACAACATAGCACATATACACGGCCACATGCACACATGCACACCCACTTTGCAAACTTCCATATACTACAACACAAACAAACCTTCATAACATAATAATAAGGGATTAATTCTTACCTTTTTCTCCTTGGTTCTTCACTTGTCCAAAGTGTGAGATTGATGAAACTAATGCTCAATCTTCCAAAACAACTACACCAAGTTGTAGAGGAGCCTTGAATTAGTAGGAATATAACAAGAAAATAATTTTTGGAACAATATTTTGAGGGGTGATTTTCCCCTTTGTCTTGGCCGAATGGCTTGTTGTTGTTGTTCTTATTTTCTCTTGTTTTTCTCCTTCTATTCTTTGTCTTGAAAGTTCTAGGGGTTTAATGAATAATTGCCCCTTTATATTATTTCCTCACATGATCAAATTATATGGGCTTGGATATTTTTTTCCATTTTCCTCAAGCTATGGCCGGCCACCCCTTTTGGGTTGGGCTTGGCTTTGCTTATTTTTTTGTAAATTTTCCAAGCCCGATTATTTTTTTCCGTATTTTTTGCTAATCCATGAAATCAATTTTCAAATTTCAATTTTGCCTTAGTCTTTTTCAATATTTCCACCCGCTAAATTTTTTTCATAACCAACTTATATACCAAACAAGCTCAATACATTACATTGTCTTAATTTGTCTCAAAAATCCCCAAGGTGTCCAAAGGTGCCAAAATACGGGTTGTAACATCCACTGCTCCCCCTTTATAACATTCGTCCTCGAATGTTAGACTAGCCTTATAAGGCCTTATAAGTATAGCGGGGGAGTTCTTTTTTTTGGAAAGCAAATATAAATCATTTATTCATCAACGTAACAAATATAAAAATTTAGCTTACCTGTAGGTGTAGTGAACAAATGAGGGTATTTCTTCTTCATGCCATCCTTCTCTCTCCTGCAATTTAACTTCCTGGCTATTATTCCGCCACAGACTTTCACAAAGGCACATCTTGGTGCGTAATCTTCTTACCTCGCCGATCAGAAATAACTACAAAGTTGCTCTTCATAAGACAAGTCCTCCGTCACCCGAATATCATTTCCGGAAATATTCCGGAAGGGATCACCAACACATTTACGGAGCATGGATACATGAAATACGGTGTACCGCTCCAAATCGGATGGTAAATCTAGCTCATAGGCGACCTCGCCTATCTTTCGAATAATCCGGTACGGCCCGATGTACCGCGGCTAAGCTTACCCTTTTTACCGAATCTCATTACACCCTTCATAGGCGATACCTTCAAAATACCCGCCGCCAATTTCGAATTCTAACGGTCGACGTCGTTTATCAGCATAAGATTTCTGTCGACTCTGGGCGGCCAATAATCGCTCCCGAATGAGTTTCACTTTGTCAACGGCTTGCTGAATCACATCTGGACCGATTAATTTAGTTTCACCCACATCGAACCAACCAATTGGAGATCTGCATTTTCTACCGTACGAGCTTCATATGGTGCCATCCGGATGCTTTGGAATGATAACTATTATTGTAAGCAAATTCAATAAGCGGTAAATGGTCATCCCCAAATACCTTTGAAATCAATAACACGGTGCCCGCAACATATCTTCCAATGTCCGAATAGTGCGCTCGGCCTCGTCCGTCGACCGAGGATGAAATGCTTGCTAAGACTCACCCGAGTCCCCAATCCCTCCTGGAACAACCTCCAGAAGTTAGCCGTAAACTGGGCACCTCTGTCGGTTATAAAAGATACAGGAACTCCGTGAAGTCTTACTATCTCTTTGGTACGCAATCTGGCATAATCCTCAGCCGAATACGTAGTCCTAACCGGAAGAAAATGAGTTGATTTCATCAATCTGTCAACAATAACCCAAATAGAATCATACCTGCGTGGAGTACGCGGTAAACCTATGACGAAATCCATATTAATCATCTCCCACTTTCAGGATGGAATTTGCATCTTCTGTAATAACCCGCCGGGCTTCTGATGCTCAATCTTAACTTGCTGACAATTTGGACACTGGCCGACAAATTCTGCAATGTCTCTTTTCATGCCG
Source organism: Lycium ferocissimum (assembly GCF_029784015.1). Lineage (NCBI taxonomy): Eukaryota > Viridiplantae > Streptophyta > Magnoliopsida > Solanales > Solanaceae > Lycium > Lycium ferocissimum. Next base: position 49,209 of record NW_026725413.1, read on the forward strand.
TCCCACCAATATAAACATTTAAGATCATGATACATCTTAATGGAGTCAGGATGAATAGAATACCGAGCATTATGCGCTTCACCCATAATTTGCCGCCGCAGTCCAGCAACGTCGGGTACACATACTCTGCCTTCATATAATAATACCCCGTCCGGAGAAATTTCGAACTGAGTCTTTTCTTTATTAAGAGCCACATCTCTATACCGAACCAGAATGGGATCTTCGAACTGGCGCTGTTTTACTTCTTCCATAATGGATGATTCAGCAATTTCTCGAACAGAAACCCCAGAGATTTCCAGAATCTGCCAAACGGACTCCAAGGTCAAGCAATCGATGAATCTCACGAACCAATTCCTTCTTATCTGGCTGTACATCCGTCAAACTACCCATGGACTTACGGCTAAGTGCATCAGCTACGACGTTGGCTTTTCCCGGATGATACGTAATATCAACATCATAGTCTTTTAGCAACTCGAGCCATCTCGTTGCCGTGATTCAGCTCCTTTTGCTTAAAAATATATTGGAGGCTTTTATGATCGTGTAAATGTCAACATGAACCCCATATAAATAATGCCGCCATATTTTCAAGGCATGAATTACCGCGGCTAATTCCAAGTCGTGAGTGGGATAATTTCTCTCGTGCGGTCCGAGTTGCCGAAAGCATAGGCTATGACTCGACCATGCCGCATCAAAACACAACCTATCCCGGTACCGCAGGCATCACAAGAAAATAACATACCCGTCCGATCCTTCCGAAGAGCTAAGACCGGGGTCGATTAATTTCTCCTTCGCCGTCCGAAAGCTGCCCTCACAGGCATCAGTCCACTGAAAATTTGCTGCTTTCTGAGTTAGCTTCGTTAGTGGTGCCGTAATAGAAGCAAAATTCTCCACAAATCTTCTGTAATATCCGGCTAACCCCAGAAAACTGCGTACCTCTGTCGGTGTTGTAGGCACAGGCCAATTACCAGTACGACTTCAATCTTCGTGTATCGACCCGAATACCATCTCGCTCCGACGATATGCCCCAAGAATGCCACCGAGGTCAACCGAATTCACATTTGGAGAATTTAGCATATAATTTCTGCTGCCGAAGTGTGCCCAGGACTGTTCTTAAGTGATCTGAATGCTCCTCTTCTGATCGTGAATAAACCAAAATATCGTCAATAAACACAATCACGAACATATCCAGGAATGGCCGGAATACCCGATTCATTAGATCCATGAATACCGCTGGAGCATTAGTTAATCCAAAAGACATCACTCTGAATTCATAATGCCCGTACCGGGTCCTGAAAGCAGTCTTCAGAATATCTACCTCTCGTACCCGCACCTGATGGTAGCCTGAACGCAGATCTATCTTTGAAAAATATTTGGCACCCTGCAACTGATCAAATAAATCATCAATCCGGGGGAGGGGATATTTATTCTTAATAGTCACCTTATTCACCGCTCGTAGTCGATACACATTCGCAACGAACCATCTTTCTTCCTTACAAATAATACCGGCGCTCCCCAGGGCGATGTACTGGGTCTGATAAAGCCTTTGTCCAATAGATCTTTTAGCTTCTCCTTCAATTCTTTCAATTCTGCTGGTGCCATTCTGTACGGAGGAATAGATATGGGCTGCGTGTCTGGCAACAAATCTATTGTAAATTCTATCTCCCGTTCAGGGGGAGACCTGGAAGTTCATCTGGGAATACATCGGGGAGTTCATTGACGACCGGGACTGCCTGGAGAGTGGGCGTCTCTACTTTAATGTCATGCACACGGACCAAATGATAGATATAGCCTTTCTGGATCATCTTCCTGGCCTTAAGGTACGAAATGAACTTACCCTTCGGCGACGCTGTATTGCCTGCCCACTCTATGACTGGTTCCCCTGGAAACTGGAAACGAACTACCTTTTTCTAGCAGTCGACATTAGCATAACAGGAAGCTAACCAGTCCATACCCATAATAACATCAAATTCGGTCATATCTAATTCTACCGCATCGCCTTTGGTGCAACGATCACATATAATCACGAACAATCTTTATATACCCGCTCACTATAATAGAATCCCCAACCGGTGTAGCTACTTCAAATGGCTCGATAGGTTCGGAATTATTCCAATTTTATTAGCGACGAATGGGGAGATATATGATAAAGTAGAACCGGATCAATTAAGGCATACATAGATCGAGAGAAAACCAAAGAATGTACCCGTGACAACATTCGGCGAAGCCTCCCGGTCCCGACGGGTAGCCAATGCATATATGCGGTTCGAAGGACCGCTAGAATCAAGCCCCGCCACGGCCTCGACCGCGCCCGCCGGTGGCGGCGCACCTCGTCCCGCAGACGTATAGCCGAAGGAGTAGAGGATGAACCAAATCTGATCCCATCGGCCGAACCGTACTACCAAAACCACCCGCCACCGGGACAATCACGCATAACATGGCCCCCGACGGCCACAAGAAAAAATAGGCTCGGTAGCTCGGTAGCACTCCCCTGGGTGTGATCTCCCACAGTAAGAACAACGGGGCCTGGGTAGTCTGGACTGGCTAGAACCTCCCGTCCATCCGCGAACCCCCGCACTCGGAACTCGGCGGCTCCCGCATGGTCCCGCACCATCAAATCGCCTATCGGCGGACCGTGTACCCCGGCCCGACGGAGGAGGATATCCGTCCGACCGCCGTGACCGGGCCGCCCGCCCTAAAATCTCCGAATATCCCGCAGACCGGCCCTCGGGGCGGCCTCCCGTCACGATCTCTCGATGGACTCGATCTCGCCGACGCCGGTCCTCCATCCCCGGGCGTAAGCTCCGTAACCGGGCGATGTCCATATCTCCGCGACGCCATCGCCATGTAGCTATCAATCGTAGCGGTCCAACCCTATCACATATCGGTGCATCCGGCCGGCCATATCCGCCACTATAGCATATCGAGCCAGAGAATCGAACTCCAAATTATACTCACGAACACTCCGACCCCTCTGTCGTATCTGTAAAAATCTGTCAACTCTCGCCCTCCGCAACTCCGGGGCAAAAAGTGATGGAGAAAAGCAAACAGTAAACTCGTCCCACGTGGTGGGGGAGCACCCTCACCCCCGGATAGCTCCCAAGACTCATACCAATTAAGAGCGACATCCCGTAACCGTGTGAAGCTAGCTCGACGTACTCGGTCTCCGAAGCCCCGCCGCCTCAACGAGCGCCGCATCCGCCGGATAAAGTCCCTGGGGTCCTCCTCGGCCGGGACCCGAAAACTCGGGGGACCGCATGTCGAAGTCGCGGACCCTCGACCGTCACGTCCGTCATCATCATCACCCCTCGGCCCGCGTCCACGAGCCCGTCCCGCCACCAAAGTCGCCGCAAGAATCGTACCGCCTCCTCAACGTCCCATCCTCCGCCCCGGCCGGGGAGCCGGAGGCGCGGGCGCCGGAACCGCCGGGTCCGGCCGAGGGACCTACTCCGCCTCCTCTCGGTGGTGGAGTGGTCGAACCCTCCGACCGAAGTACACACGGCGTAGTCCGAGCACGAGCCCGTGTAACTCTCGGGCCCGACTAGTCTCTCTCTGCCACCGCCTTGCCCTTCGGGCGGCCGTTGCCTTCTTCGGAGGCATCACCGAAAAATATAGCAATCGGTCGAAAAAAAAAAAAGTCGTCCTAATAGTACACTCTACCGCACGATCTAAGATTCAAGGAAAAGCAACACCCTAGATGTCCTGTAACCTCCTGTTTATAGATGTGGTGCACAACACACCGATAAACAAGACTCTACGGAACACGGCCTGTAGACATTCCGAGGACAAACCGCTCTGATACCACTTTTGTCACGACCCAGCCCCGTGGGCCGCGACTGGCGCCCTAGTTGGACACCCAAACGGACTTTCATATCAAATCATCATATTTTAGCTTAGCTCAGATATTACATTCACAATTTTAAACAGAGGTGGAAACAATGCCATCTTAAGCGGTCGCGCGTACAAAAATGTCATATCAAAGTCGATGGGCGGCGGAATGTACATCGCCAAACATATATACACATATATAGTACATATGGGCCGTTATGGCCACCATAACAAACGGGACCGCATTAAGATGCAAATCACATACAAACAAACACACATAGGACCCTCGACCCACATATATGACTACGAGTGCCTCTGCGTACTCATAACAAAGACATATGACGGGACGGGCCCCGCCGTACCCGTATAGTCCAAATATACAAACATATACATGGCAAAAGCATATATACCAAAAGACGGGCTCCGGATCAAAAGGAGCAATCCAAGATAGCAGAGTGCGTAGCCTACACTGGTGGATCACCTGAACGTATATCTGTACCTGCGGGCATGAAACGCAGCCCCGAAGAAAGGGGGTCAGTACGAAAGAGGTACTGAGTATGTAAAGCATAGAGTACAGAAATCCAAACCACAAATGGAATAAGGGTACAGAGAGAAAATACCAAATCAAGTATCAAAACCTGTACTGAAAACATATGTATATAATGCAAATCAAAATCATGCATATCGCTCGAACGTGGCCACCACCCGACGCTAGTGCCACAACACAAAGATACAAATCTCCGTACAACTCCGAACATAACACATCATCACACATATCATATCATAAGCCATATCACAAAGATAACTCCATATACGGTAACCGGCCCTATGGCGAGGTCTCGAAACCGCAACACAAAGATACTGCCGAATTTATCATAAGGCGCACGATCACAAAACCGGCCCGGGATCCGGCGAACGATATCATAATAACATGCACGAGCGTAGTAGTGAGAGACTAATGCAATTTACACGTAAAAACATTTGTAAAGACGTAGCATGGACATATGACGACAATTTAGGCAAAGTATGTTTAAGTAATTGAGCAATATGGAATCTGTCTCACAAAAGTATTTCTACAATCGGATTCATAGTTCAAATACATATTAGAACGTACTCGAGTCATTAGAACATCATTCTTTAATAACTATAATCATACGCTAAAGTTTCTTTTTAACGTCATGCCAAATAAGTCGAATAGGACATTCGGAGGAGATCTTGGGGCTAGTGGGCCCACCTCGGTCAAGTCGAGGTGGCGTACATAATTTTACAAACATTAGACCCTATGGAAGCATCCATGAAAGTTTCAGAGCAATCCGAGTTCGTTTGGGAAAGTTACGGAAGTTTTAACATCTTTCCAACAAACATATGGAATATAGTTCAATTATGCTGAATGAATAGTACCAAAAATCAAACTCGGATTTCCGTGAGCAGAATTGCCCCCGAGACTCGAATCCAAGCCTAATACACCTAAGACATGCCAAAAGAAGGAAAGGGTGAGCTTTACATACCTTACGTGCGTCTCACGCTCACTTAAACTCAAATCCCGTTTCGCCTAGAATCTACAAATGGTCACATTTACCAATTGTGAGTTATAGATTCTAAGAATTCAACTTAAACTCATATTTGTCTACCGAAATTTCGGCAGCATCTCCCCTATAAATTCAACGTCCCCGAGAATCACCTCGGCTCAAAATATCAACAACAACAGCCCAACAATACCATCAACATCAACAATTCATCACAACATACTTTATGACATAAATAGCCTTCTATTCTACATAGTTCAATAACTTCCATCCCAACTTCATACTATCAAACTAATATCAACATTTCCCATATTCATTATCTAATTCAAGATTATTCAAACATATTTCAATAGTATTCGAAACAATATTCATGAATTCAAGTATTCCCGCCGATTCCATATTCTATCCGGCACTTCTACAAAATGCAACAAACTACCAAATTGCATTGTTTTCCTTCCAAACTCATTAACAACGACTATAATTCACATCTAGAATCTTACTTCCATAATTATATAAAAATCATATGAAAATCACATAATTTCCCATAATAACATACAACCAATTTCAATGCCATTTCGAATCGTTCAAGACTTATTTACGTCGTAAGCGTCATAACGACGCACTAACACGCTAAATAAATTTCATTTCATCTCTCCCCTTCTTCAACATGGCACACGACCGCACACTCTCTCTCACACACACACACACACCATGCACACACACACCACAATTCCATACTTCTCATTCAATTCTAATCATTATAACATACAAACTTGTCCCATAACATAAAAACATAGAAATCTTACCTTTTTCTTCAAATTTCAACTTCCCGCAAACGTGGTTCTTTCACTAAACCAATTGTACCACGTTGAAGAGCATCTCGAGCTTGTTAAGAATTCAAGAAGAACAAGATTTTTGGATTGAAGTTGAAGACTTGGGAATTTTTTTTTTCCACTTGGTTCCACCGAATGGCCTTTAACTCTCACTCTCTCTTTTGTTTTGTTTTCTTGAAACTTCTAATGGATGAATACATATATAAATAAGCCCCTTTAATTAATTAGTCACATGATCATCATGTGACATGGGCTTGGGCCAAGCATGTTGGCCGGCCACCCCATCTCTTGGGCCTCAATTTTTCTTTTAATCTTTGTTGAGCCCAATTAGCTACAAATCTTATTTTGTAATTTCCGAAACCAATTTCCGAAATTCCAATTTTGCCCTTGGCCTTCTCCGATGTCTTTGCGCCAATATTTTTTTCATGAACAACATAGACATATTAACTAAAATCAAAATGTTGACTTATGACCTACAAGTCACATTTATTTCAAAATTTTCGAATAGGCGAAAACACGGGATATAACATCCTCCCCCCCTTTAGAACATTCGTCCCCGAATGTTTAATTAGCCTCATAAAGTCTTACAAGCATAACGGGGAAGTTTCTTTTACGGGTAGCACATATAAATCACTTACCACTTAATGCAATAAATTTAAGAACTTAATTTACCTGTGGGTGCAGGGAACATATGAGGATATTTCTTCTTCATGTCGTCCTCTGCCTCCCAGGTCATTTCTTCCCGGTTATTGTTCCGCCACAGGACTTTCACAGAAGGCACATCTTTAGTGCGCAGTCTCCTTACCTGCTGATCCAAAATAGCTACAGGTTGCTCTTCATAAGACAAGTCCTCCGTCACCTGAATATCATCTGCTGGAAATATTCTGGAAGGATCACCAACACATTTACGGAGCATGGATACATGAAATGCCGGTGTCTTGCCTCCAGATCGGGTGGTAAGTCTAGCTCATAGGCGACCTCGCCTATCTTCCGAATAATCTGATATGGCCCGATGTACCGCGGGCTAAGCTTACCCTTTTTACCAAATCTCATTACACCCTTCATAGGCGATACCTTCAGAAATACCCAGTCGCCAATTTCGAATTCTAACGGTCGACGTCGTTTATCAGCATAAGATTTCTGTCGACTCTGGGCGGCCAATAATCGCTCCCGGATGAGTTTCACTTTGTCAACGGCTTGCTGAATCACATCTGGACCGATTAATTTAGTTTCACCCACATCGAACCAACCAATTGGAGATCTGCATTTTCTACCATACAGAGCTTCATATGGTGCCATCTGGATGCTGGAATGATAACTATTATTGTAAGCAAATTCAATAAGCGGTAAATGGTCATCCCAGCTACCTTTGAAATCAATAACACAGGCCCGCAACATATCTTCCAATGTCCGAATAGTGCGCTCGGCCGTCCGTCGGACCGAGGATGAAATGCGTACTAAGACTCACCCGAGTCCCCAATCCCTCCGGAACAACCTCCGAAGTTAGCCGTAAACTGGGCACCTCGGTCGGTTATAATAGATACAGGAACTCCGTGAAGTCTTACTATCTCTTTGATAGACAATCGGCATAATCCTCGGTACCGAATACGTAGTCCTAACCGGAAGAAAATGAGCCGATTTCATCAATGTCAACAATAACCCAAATAGAATCATACCGCGTGAGTACGCGGTAAACCTATAACGAAATCCATATTAATCATCTCCCACTTCCAGGCTGGAATTTGCATCTTCTGTAATAACCCGCCGGGCTTCTGATGCTCAATCTTAACTTGCTGACAATTTGGACACTGGCCGACAAATTCTGCAATGTCTCTTTTCATGCCGTCCCACCAATATAAACATTTAAGATCATGATACATCTTAATGGAGTCAGGATGAATAGAATACCGAACATTATGCGCTTCACCCATAATTTGCCGCCGCAGTCCGAAGAACGTCGAGTACACATACTCGCCTTCATATAATAATACCCCCGTCCGGAGAAATTTCGAATCGAGTCTTTTCTTTATTAAGAGCCACATCTCTATATACCGAGCCGTAATGGGATCTTCGAATCGGTGTGTTTTACTTCTTCCATAATGGATGATTCAGCAATTTCTCGAACAGAAACCCCAGTATTTCCAGAATCTGCCAAACGGACTCCAAGGCTGGCTAACTGATGAATCTCGCGAACCAATTCCTTCTTATCTGGCTGTACATCCGTCAAACTACCCATGGACTTACGGCTAAGTGCATCAGCTACGACGTTGGCTTTTCCCGGATGATACAGAATATCAACATCATAGTCTTTTAGCAACTCGAGCCATCTCCGTTGCCGCAGATTCAGCTCCTTTTGCTTAAAAATATATTGGAGGCTTTTATGATCAGTGTAAATGTCAACATGAACCCCATATAAATAATGCCGCCATATTTTCAAGGCATGAATTACCGCGGCTAATTCCGTGTCGTGAGTGGGATAATTTCTCTCGTGCGGTCCGAGTTGCCGAGAAGATAGGCTATGACTCGACCATGCGCATCAAAACACAACCTATCCCGACCGCAGGCATCACAGTAAATAACATACCCGTCTGATCCTTCCGGAAGAGCTAAGACTGGGGCTGTGATTAATTTCTCCTTCAGCGTCTGAAAGTTGCGCTCACAGGCATCAGTCCACTGAAAATTTGTTGCTTTCTGATTTAGCTTCGTTAGTGGTGCCGTAATAGAAGCAAAATTCTCCACAAATCTTCTGTAATATTCGGCTAACCCCAGAAAACTGCGTACCTCCTCGTCGGTGTGGTAGGCCCGGGCCACCCCGCATTACAACAATCTTCTGTGTATCGACCCGAATACCATCTGCTCCGACGATATGCCCCAAGACTGCCACTGAGGTCAACCAGAATTCACATTTGGAGAATTTAGCATATAATTGCTGCTGCCGAAGTGTGCCCAGGACTGTTCTTAAGTGATCTGAATGCTCCTCTACTGATTAGCCAAAAGAAGGAAAGGGTGAGCTTTACATACCTGACGTGCGTCTCACGCTCACTTAAACTCAAATCCCGTTTCGCCCAGAATCTACAAATGGTCACATTTACCAATTGTGAGTTATAGATTCTAAGAATTCAACTTAAACTCATATTTGTCTACCGAAATTTCGGCAGTATCTCCCCTATAAATTCAACGTCCCCGAGAATCACCTCGGCTCAAAATATCAACAACAATAGCCCAACAATACCATCAACATCAACAATTCATCACAACATACTTTATGACATAAATAGCCTTCTATTCTACATAGATCAATAACTTCCATCCCAACTTCATACTATCAAACTAATATCAACATTTCCCATATTCATTATCTAATTCAAGATTATTCAAACATATTTCAATAGTATTCGAAACAATATTCATGAATTCAAGTATTCCCGCCGATTCCATATTCTATCCGGCGATTCTACAAATGCAACAAAACTACCAAATTGCATTGTTTTCCTTCCAAACTCATTAACAACGACTATAATTCACATCTAGAATCTTACTTCCATAATTATATAAAAATCATATGAAAATCACATAATTTCCCATAATAACATAAAACCAATTTCAATGCCATTTCGAATCGTTCAAGACTTATTTACGTCGTAAGTGTCATAACGACGCACTAACACGCTAAATAAATTTCATTTCATCTCTCCCCTTCTTCAACATGGCACACGACCGCACACTCTCTCCACACACACACGCCATGCACGCACACACCACAATTCCATACTTCTCATTCAATTCTAATCATTATAACATACAAACTTGTCCCATAACATAAAAACATAGAAATCTTACCTTTTGCTTCAAATTTCAACTTCCCGCAAACGTGGTTCTTTCACTAAACCAATTGTACCACGTTGAAGAGTGTCTCGAGCTTGTTAAGAATTCAAGAAGAACAAGATTTTTGGATTGAAGTTGAAGACTTGGGAATTTTTTTTTTCCACTTGGTTCGGCCGAATGGCCTTTAACTCTCACTCTCTCTTTTGTTTTGTTTTCTTGAAACTTCTAATGGATGAACACATATATAAATAAGCCCCCTTAATTAATTAGTCACATGATCATCATGTGACATGGGCTTGGGCCAAGCATGTTGGCCGACCCCATCTCTTGGGCCTCAATTTTTCTTTTAATCTTTGTTGAGCCCAAGTAGCTACAAATCTTATTTTGTAATTTCCGAAACCAATTTCTGAAATTCCAATTTTGGCCTTGGCATTCTCCGAGCTCTTTGCGCCAATATTTTTTTCATGAACAACATAGACATATTAACTAAAATCAAAATGTTGACTTATGACCTATAAGTCACATTTATTTCAAAATTTCCGAATAGGAGAAAGCACGGGATATAACACAGGGGGCGTCCGTCAGACAGAGATTATGATAGAGGTCAACATAAGAGGGCTAGATCGGTGGGCTATTCGGGTGAGTTTCGAGGCAGGCAGCCTCAGCAGCAGTATAGTAGATATCCTTCTCAGCCAGTACGGAGTGAACCCCCACGAGTTCACCGGTAGGGAGATTTGATAGCACGGGGTATTCGGGGGCCGGTCGAGCTCCGGGGGCTTCGAGTTCGCGCAGTGAATATAGGTTCCGGTCGGTCGAGGCCACCACGCCTCGGTGTTCTCGATGTGGGAGGTATCATGCAGGGGAATGTTATCGTGCTACGGACGCTTGTTTTCTGTGGCCGTCAAGGCCATATTGTGAGGAGTGTCCATTTGGGGGTAGTCCCGAGGTGGTGCGGCTCGACCCTGCGGGTCGATTCTTTGGTTCATCTTCTTCGGTGGCTATGCGCCCTATGGGGCGGGGATATGCGGTACCGACGGCGGGGTGGCGAGAGGCCGTGGCGGGCTTCCGGTTCTAGCGGTCCTTCGAACCGCATATATTCTTCAGCTGGTAGACGAGGATCGGGAGGCGTCACAAAATATATATACGGTATATTATGAATTTTCTCTCGAGACGTATGTGCATCGGTGATAGGATCCAAGCTCCACCTTATCATATATATCTCCCTTTGTTGCTAATAGAATCGGGATAAAACACAGAATCGATTGAACCATTTGAGGTAGCTACACCGGTAGGAGATTCTGTTATAGCAAGGCAGGTATATAAAAGGTGTTCGGTGAATATATATAATCGTCATACCTTGGCAGATTTGATAGAGTTAGATATGACTGAGTTTGATGTTATTATGGGTATGGATTAGTTAGCTTCCTGTTATGCTAACATTGATTGTAGAAACAAGATAGTTCGGTTTCGGTTTCGAGAGCCGATTATAGAGTGGTGGGAAATACGAAAGATCGCCGAGGGGTAAGTTTATTTCATACCTCAAGGCAAGGAAGATGATTAGAAAGGTTATATTTATCATCTGGTTCATGTGCATGACTTGAAAGTAGAGACACCGACTCTTCAGTCAGTCCCGGTAGTCAATGAATTCCCAGATGTATTTCCGGATGAACTTCCGGGTCTTATCCCGAGCGGGAGATAGAGTTCACTATAGATGTGTTGCCGGATACTCGGCCCGTATCTATTCCTCCTTACGAATGGCACTTACGGGCGAAAGAACTGAAGGAGCAGCTGAGGGATTTGTTAGAGAAGGGCTTTATTAGGCCCAGCACATCGCCTTGGGGAGCACCAGTATTGTTCGTGAGAAAGAAAGATGGGTCGCTGCGAATGTGTATTGATTATAGGCAGCTGAACAAGGTGACCATAAAGAATAGATATCTCCTCCCCAGGATTGATGACTTATTTGACCAGTTGCAGGGTGCTAAGTGTTTCTCGAAGATAGACCTGCGGTCAGGCTATCACCAGGTGCGGGTAAGAGGCGGGATATTCCAAAGATCGCCTTTAGGACCGATACGGGCACTATGAGTTTAGGGTGATGTCTTTTGGGCTGACCAATGCTCCGATGGTGTTTATGGATACGATGAACCGAGTATTCAGGCCGTTCCTAGATATGTTCGTGATTGTATTTATTGATGATATTCTGGTCTATTCACGATTAGAGCAGGAGCATGCGGATCATCTGAGAACGGTACATGGGGTGCTTCAGCACCAGAAATTGTCTGCTAAGTTCTCTAAATGTGAATTCTGGTTGACTTCAGTAGCATTCTTGGGGCATATTATTGGAGCTGATGGCATTTGGGTGGATACACAGAAGATTGAGGCCGTAAAGACTTGGCCTAGACCTACGACACCTGCGAGGTACGTAGTTTTCTGGGGTTAGGCTGGATATTACGAAGATTTGTGGAGAAGTTTGCTTCGATTTCAGCGCCTTTAACAAGGCTAACTCGAAAAGCGACTAAGTTCCGGTGGGCGATGCTTGTGAACGAAGCTTCCCGATTCTTTGAAAGAGAAGTTAACTACAGCTCCAGTTCTGACTCTTCCCGAGGGACCGGATGGTTATGTCATTTATTGTGATGCTTCCGGTGTTGGGCTAGGATGTGTATTAATGCGGCGTGAGCGAGTTATAGCCTATGCCTCCCGGCGGCTCGGAAAGCACGAAAAAATTATCCTACTCATGATGCGGAACTAGCGGTGGTAATTCATACTTTGAAGATATGGAGGCATTATCTATATGGCGTGCATGTTGATATTTATACGGATCATAAAGCCTCCAAAGATATCTTTAAGCGAAGGAGAGGCTGAATTTACGGTAGAAGATGGCTAGAGTTCTTCCGAAGGATTATGATGTTGATATTCTATACCATCCGGGGAAAGCGAATGTTGTAGCGGATGCACTTAGCCGCAAGTCTATGGGCGACTTGATGGACGTGCAACCAAAAGGAAGGAAATAGTCCGTGAGATTTATCAGCTAGCTAGTCTTGGAGTCCGTTTGGCTGATTCTGGAGATACTGGAGTTTCTGTCCGAGGAGTTGCTGAATCCTCTATTATGGAAGAGGTAAAGCAACGCCAATATGAGGACCCTGTTCTGGCACGGTATAGAGATACAGCCCTTGAAAAGGAGAAGACCCCATTCGAGATTACACCTGACGGAGTACTACTATATAGAGGCAGATTATGTGTACCTGAGGTTGCTGGGCTACGGCGACAGGTTATGGGAGAGGCACACTATGCCCGTTATTCTGTTCATCCGGGGTCTACAAAAATGTATCATGACCTCAGGTGCTTGTATTGGTGGGATGGTATGAAGAAAGACATAGCAGAGTTTGTTGCTCAGTGCCCAAATTGCCAACAGGTTAAGATCGAGCATTAGAATCCTGGTGGGTTATTACAGGAGATGAAAATTTCGACTTGGAAGTGGGAAGCAATTAATATGGATTTCATTACAGGTTTACCTCGCACTCCACGGAAGTACGATTCCATATGGGTTATTGTAGATAGGCTGACAAAATCAGCCCATTTTCTTCCAGTCAGGACTACTTATTCAGCTGAGGATTATGCAAAGTTATATATTAAGGAGATAGTAAGACTTCACGGAGTTCCCACACCTATTATATCTGACAGAGGTGCTCAGTTTACAGCTAACTTCTGGAGGTCATTCCAGGAAGGATTGGGGACACAGGTAAGTCTTAGTACAGCATTTCACCCTCAGACCGACGGACAGGCCGAGCGTACTATTCAGACGCTAGGAGATATGTTACGGGCATGTGTCATCGACTTCAGAGGTAGCTGGGATGATCATCTGCCACTTATTGAGTTTGCCTACAATAATAGCTATCATTCTAGCATTCAGATGGCACCGTATGAGGCTCTGTATGGCAGAAAGTGCAGGTCACCTATTGGCTGGTTTGATGTTGGGGAGACTAAGCTAATCGGCCCAGATATGATTCAGTAAGCCATTAATAAGGTAAAACTTATTCGGGAAAGGTTGTTAGCAGCTCAGAGTCGACAGAAGTCATATGCAGATAATCGACGTCGACACTTAGAGTTCCAGATTGGTGACTGGGTATTCTTGAAGGTGTCACCTATGAAGGGTGTGATGAGATTTGGCAAGAAGGGGAAGCTCAGCCCGAGATATATTGGGGCCTTATCAGATTGTTCGTAAGGTAGGCAAGGTTGCCTATGAATTAGACCTACCCTCTGATCTGGAAGCAGTACACCCAGTGTTTCATGTGTCTATGCTTCGCAAATGCATTGGTGACCCTTCTAGGGTGTTCCCTGTGGATGATGTCCAGGTGACGGAAGAGCTATCGTATGAGGAGAATCCTATAGCTATACTGGATCGTCAGGTAAGAAGGTTGCGTACTAAAGACGTGGCTTCCGTTAAGGTACTGTGGCGGAACAATAACAGAGAGGAGATGACTTGGGAAGCTGAAGAGGAGATGAAGAAGAAATATCCTCACTTGTTTCCTATGCCTACAGGTAATCTAAACTCTCAATTTGGTTATGTTAATTGATAAATAAGCTATGTGTTATAACAATAAAAGAGACTCCCCCGAAGTGTTTATAAGACCCTGTAAGACTAGTACAACATTCGAGGAGGAATGTTCTAAAGGGGGGAAGGATGTTATATCCCGTATTTTTAGACATTGGGACATTCTAAAGCTAATCGTGACAAGTTAAGGACAAGACTATTTTGGGATCCGAGGTAGAGACTTTTAACCTCCGATTTTATTTTAATGCACAAGTTGCTTATAAATTTTATTTGGTATAAAAATATTATTGGATATTAGGGATTAATTAACTATGATTAGATTATTAAAGTGGTATTAAGACTTAATCATTTCACTAATCAAGTCAAAATTGGCCGTGTGGGTCCCACCCATGGCTTGGCCACATTTGATTGGATCAAGCCATGAGTGGGACATGTGTCCAACACCTAGGCACCATATAAATGGAAATTTGATGACTAAGCAAACCATTTTTCATCTTCACCAAACTTAGAAACCTAAGAGATAGAGAGAGAACCTATCGGCCATGGCTGGCCGAGAATGATCTTGCAAAACCTTGATCAAAATTCAATTTTCTCAAAGCAATTCAACTCCTTAGAAGGTGTATAATAACATCGAATTGATTTTAGGGCAACAAGAACAAGTATAAATTCAAGGCACAAGTTGGAGCCAAGTTGAAAAGCCAAGTATTAAAGGTAAGGTTTAATCTCCTTTTGCATGTGTTGTGGATGGTTTGAACGTGTTATGGTATGTAGAAATGAATAGAAATCATGGAATTATATATGTTGATGTTGAGGCCGTGTAGGGGTTGTTTGTGCATGAAATGGTGAATTGATTTTACTTGGTATTTTGATTGTTGTTGTTATGGATTGTATGGTGAAAATGAAGGTTTAATGATTCAAGTTGGAGTTGTAATTATTTGTGGGCTGTTGTAGAAGTTAATATGATGTTAATATAGTTTCTTGTACTTATATAAATGATGTTGTTAACGTGTAGTTGTTGGTATAGTTTATGAAATTGGAAGGAAGGAATGTGTTGTTGTTGTTCTTGTTGAATTGGGAAGATTGCGGGTTGCATTGTAGGTTGGTTGAAATTTGTTTTGAATGTTGTGCGGGTTATCCGAAGTGTTCTCGAGTCTTGTTTGAATAGTCTCGGGTTAGCACTTGAACGCATGATCATTGGTGTTGGCTTGATTGTGTGGTTGATTTGAATGTAAAGGAAATGTCGTCAAATTATTTAGAAAGGAGTTACTAACGTTAGAATGCGTTTTGAATTCCCTCGTAGCCTAATCGTAGTTCTTGACATCTTAATATAGGTTAAAGTACTATTGGGCAGCGTATACGTGTGTGCTGCGAGTAAACGCTAAAGGTATGTAAAGCCTATCCCTTCTTTTTTTTTTGGCATGTCCTAGACGTAAGCATGATACGATATGAGCTTCGGGGTAACTACTTATTCATAAGTTAGAGAGCATGTTTATGATTCTTATTCACTTCTTGATATTAGAATTCTTAATATAGTCGAGCTATTATCCTCGAGTCTTTTGTATGATTAGATCGTAAATAATGCATAAAGGTTCCTATTCTTAAAGGATTCTATAATGAATAATGTCCATAACTTTTATAAACTGACTCGGATTAACTTAATACATGTCTATCATCCCTGAGGCCTTATTTGATATAGTTCATAATGATATTCAAAGAGTACTGAACATGACTATCGTCCTGATACTCGAGCGTTGATTAGTCTACTTATCTATTGAGTCTCAAAAGATGATTTATATGCATATGATTACTCACTACTCTGTTTGTGCATTCTGTTATTACATCTTTCACCGAGTCCCTCACTAGAGGGCCGGGTACGATATATATATTATATGATGGAGTTATGCTGTGATACGGAGTTATGCTGTGATATGGAGTTATGTTGTGTTCTGGAGTATGCTGTGTTATGGCGCCAAAGACGGGGTGGCGACCATGTTCACCGAGTCCTATAATGGGCCGGATATGATATATGATATTGATATACATGATTTGTGTTTCAAAAGCAAACGTTTTGGTATTACGGTTTTTGTACTTGTTTTACGAAGTTCTTATTTCGGTTATAATCTGTTTCTTGTATTTCATGCTTTATATACTCGGTACATATTTAAATGCCGACCCCCCTTTCTTCGGGGCTGCGTTTCATGCCGCGGTACAGACGCTCGTTTCGGTGATCCGCCAGCTTAGAATATCTGTTCTGCTATCTTGGAGTGCTCCCTTGTTCCGGAGCCTATATTTTGGGTACAGATCCATTTGTTGTATATATATGCTTAGCCGGGGGCACGGCGGGGCCCTGTCCGTCATATGCTCTTTTGTCACTCTACAAGTTCGGTGACGAACGGAAACGAGTGCTACGATCTTTGCTAAAGATGACATGTTGCTACTTCTTTGCCGCAACGAAAATGCTACGATGACCCCGACCGAATTTGACCCTTATATAAAGGGTAATAACCCCCTTTTTTCATCGATTTTCCTAGAAAATTCCAGAAATTGGAAGAGGAAAGTGAGGGAATCAAAAGTGAACAATTTTTAAGTCGCGGAGTAGTGGTTTAGGTCCGGGTAACGCATGGTTGTGATTCTAGTATTGTTTTGCGATGGATTTTAGCATGGATATTGAGGATATTGCTATCTTAAAAAGAAAAAAAGGTATTAATCTTTATCTTTTGGTATTATTTAAGGCTTATTTACGGAGATAAAGTCGCTAAATAATTGTATAATGGGTTGATTAGTTATGAAAGTTGGAAAACAGTGTGTGGGCTGTTCTATGGAATACTTTGGTGTTGGAAATGACTTTATGGATGCTGGTATTGTTATTGTTATTGTTGGTTGTTGAATTGAGAATTCGGGCTAGGCATATAAACAGGGAAAATGCTGCCCGATTTTCGGCAGAATATAGAATAGTTTGATTTGAAACTTGGAACAAGTGTGCGATAAAGAGGCTAACGTTAGTGTAAATCCTCTTAAATGTAGACTTGCGAGCTCAGACGAATAAGCGTAGCTAATAGGAGGTCGAACAGGTATGTTAAGGCTTGTCCCTTTCTTTCAAAGGCATGATTCCTATGGTACGATTTCATAACTTCTTTGTTTCCAAAAGCTAGATGTTTATGACTCCAAAGCATGATTCCCTTCCTGATAACCCGTAAATGTTTTCCAAAACAAAGGTTTATGATTTTGTAAGCTTTTATGACTACAACCACGGACATGTTTTTGTAATGACAACGATGATGTCAAAGATGAGAATATTTTCTACAATGAGTATGATGATGATTTTTTTATAGATAAATGTCTCAAGTTATGAGATTGATATTTTTATGAGAATATTGAGCTATTTTCCTAACTTCCTCAATTTTATTCATTGTTGTTGGCCTCACCTTAAAATAATTGTTCCTTCAAGGTAAGATAGAGCGATGATTATTCCATAATATAATCGGAGCTTGCCGACCTTATGTCACTCCGATAGAGTTATAGCTTTTCTTGAGCTATCATGCATGCTGCTTATATGATATATGAATATGATATATGTATATGTATATGGGGAATATGGGAAAAAGGGCGAGGTGCTATAGACGCATGGCCACCTGATCAGTTGGTATAATATGACATGATATCATCCCGGACGCGGGATGCCCGGACGCGGGACATATGTGGTTAAATGGATCGGAGCCGACGCCTCGGAAACATGATATGTTCTATTTTATGTATACATGAGCAAGAAATGTTTTTCGAAGAAAGCTAAACATGCATGGCATCCACCCTAAGAGGCACTCATATGTACATGTTACTCTTTTATCTTACGATACGCTCTATATTTCCATTCTGTTATTATTCATACTTTACATCCCTTACTATGTTATTATTCATACCTTACATACTCGGTACATTACTCGTACTGACGTCCCTTCCCCGTGGACGCCGTGTTCATGCCTCGCAGGATCGGTAGCTAGTCGGACGATCCATCGCGAAGAGGACCTCTCTCTCGGCGGCCGATGACGCTCCATTGATCCGAGCTACGGCCACTTTTGGTATGTTATTCGGTTACGTACATATATGGGTACGGCGGCAGGCCTTGTCCCGTCATTTCTACGGTTGTACTCCATAGAGGTCCGTAGACGAAGGATATGTAGTCGTGATGTTATACGGCCTCGTCGGCGTTTATTTTGTTGTACATTATATATGTGTGTAGCGACCAAATCGCTTGCGCTGTTACTCTCAGTGTTTATGTTTATATGTATGCGTTGGCCGTGAGTTCCCGGTACGGTGTCTTTTGTGTTGATTGTTCGGGAGACAGTATAGCTCAGTTATATATTGTATATGGGCCCAGGATAGTCAGTGAGAAGTAAACGCAAGAACAAGAGTGTTTGGTCAGTAGTGGTCGGGCATTTGTTACGGCCCATCGGTTTGGGTCGTGACAGATAGGTTCGAGGCAGGATGCGATCCAAGGTACCACGTCTGGCTACAAGGTCACCTAGACGGCACCAACGGCCCGGGACCCATACTTCATCACACTTTTAAGGATAGATCCGCGCAAGATGAGGCTAAGGTTCGCCTGGTTGAGAGGTAAGCTAATGATAGGAACTCCGAGTATTTAGAGAAGATGGAGCATGATCAGGCCACTATAGCCGGTTTGATTCAGAAAGGGGACAACTTGAGGGAATGTTTGGAGAAGGTCAATGGACGCTTGGCTACTATTCTGGACAAGACAGATCCGGTCATAGTCAGGATGGGACTGTATCAGGCACGTCTTCACATTCAGATCGCCTTTCGAAGGGCCAAGACAGATCGAGTCTCGACATTAGCAGTTGGGGGAGAATTCTGCTGATTCGCCGCTTTCGTTATTTATTATATATAGCCCTATGTCAGTTTAGTCATTTTTGTAATCCCCTCGGGGAAGATATTATTATTATTATTAGTAGTGAATGATGATTTTCGGGGCAATGGTTCATCTTTACAAACGGCGCTTGCATGTTTCAAACGATTAGGACAGCCTTGGCTAAAAAAGCCTTAGGAACACGAGTAGTGTAACTCTTTACAAAATACATGATTATTTGCCACATGCTTCACATGCCTATTTGCTATATATGCTATCATGTATCAAAGCCTGAGTACGATTGATTCAATGTTTAAAATTACATACGTAAAAGAAAAACCAATTGACTTAAAGACTTACCCTAGTTTATCCCCACTCAATAAAGGTTGACTTGAAAATGGCAACTAAGGAGTTCAGAATATGCTCACCCTAGGAGAGACTGCTGAAATGCTGCGACTCAAGGTTTTGCAAATGGAAGGACATCTTCAGGAAATAGGCCGAAAGATTGAGAAAGTCAATAAGTTGCTGGATCTAGTTGGTTACCCATCGGAAAGGATACCACAAGAACAATACTATGAAGAGGACGTCTCTAAAGAGGTGAGGAAACTGGTGCTGAACTACATACCGTTGGAAAGGAGGCCGGAGATGCATCAAATGGGAGTCCCGAAAGAGGAAAACGAGAACCAGGGAGTTGAATCCGACCCGTGGCTAATAGAGTCAGACCCGCAAGAAGAGTCGGAGCCTCAAGAAAAAGCCCCCGAGCCACGAGAAGTTGAAAAGGAATAGCCCGAGAGAGCTGAACCTCAAGATATGGATATGGAATAGGAAGAATCTGAACCTGTAGACATAAAAGCTAAGAGAGACCTAGAACCTCTAGAAATGTTCCCCGAGTTCCAGGTGGCAGGACATGAAGTGGACGAGGAATCTGACTACTACAAACCCACTGATGAAGGATCCGACTACTACGAGCTTTCACCGGAACCAGCGGCTACATCCACGATGGAATCAGGGAACTTTGGAAGAGCAGTTCCTCATTCCCCCGTCTGGTAGGGAATAACCTTCAAATCCCTCGAGTGGCTCCTTGACACGTTAACTGCAAAGACCTATTTGAGAAGATGCAAACCACCGAAATACCCTGCGCCACTCGAGCTCGATTACCAGCCCCTGAGTTGGTCTATGCTTACAAAAGATGCCCTTTCCCCATGGCAATCAAGCCGATCATAGTCTGAACGAGTGTTTAGGTCTAAAAAAAATAATCGTCAGTTTGATAGACAATAGGGTTATTGGGACTTTATGGGGGCCGTACACCCGACTAGTCCACGACCCTATCACCCCAGGAGAAAGAGTCACCGCCGAGACACAGATCTGGCGTTATGATTTCACAGTGTTCGAGGAATCTTACTCCCGCATCTTCTCAACCCTAGCCGTCTTGGGAAGGGTTAGACCCGAGCAGCCTGCCCACGAACCCCTATGTCACACCCCAATCTTCATCAGGGCGTGACGGGCACCCGACTCTCATCAGAGTCGAGCGAACCCTTAAACGTTAACTCAATTTTTTTTTTTTTTTAAAACAAGAATTGAAAATTGTAAATGAAATACCAAAATCGACACGTGGCTCAAGGCATCTCAAAACATGTTATATATATACACGACATAGAACAAGACGAGCCAAAAAAAAAAGCCTCAGCTATTTCTGTACAACAAAATGATGGTAAGCAAAGCCAAACAAGAACCATAACTCCCACGCGTTCGCACTTCTACGTAGTATGACCCGCATAATATATAAAGCTATACCAAAATAGGGACAGCCTCCGAGCAAATGGATCCGTCGACTCCCGGTTAACTCCTCTAAGAAGCCGGGTCCCCCGGTTGCGTCCCCGAACCTGGGGCATGAAACGCGACCCCGAAGAAAGGGGTCGGTACGAATATGTACCGAATATGTAATGCGTCACCGAAGCATGAATCGAAAAGTACAACGAAGCAAGTTTAGGATACCCGATGAATTCAATATTTAAATAAAATAGTCCCTTCGGACGGCCGCTTCCGGCCTAATAATAATAATGATAGTAATAATAATGATAACAACAATGATATTAATGATAATAATCCCCTTCGGGTGTGCCGGTCCCGACATCCGTCTATCCTGGCCCCTTCGGGCATGCCGGTCCCGAAATAAATGATGGCCCTTCGGGCATGCCGGTCCGAGATACGTCTATCTTGGCCCCATCGGACACGCCGGCCCCGACATAACACTCCTAGCCCTTCGGGCATGCCACTCGTGACATACGGCTACCCTGGCCCCTTCGGGCATGCCACTCGTGACATAATACTAATCCTAGCCCCTTCGGGCATAATAATAATAATAATAATAATAATAACGTCGTGGAATGTAAACATAAGTCGTAAGTGGAACGAAATAGTAAAATCCCGCACCCCCTTCGGAGTGGTTTTGAAGAGTCTTAAATAATAAAATATCGCACTCCCTTCGGAGTGGTTTTGAAAAGTCTTACATAGTAAAATATTTCTTAATAGTTAGGACAATAGCCAAAAGTTTTTCTTCAATCGCGGTACAGAAATAAGTCAAATAAAACGATAGGAGGGGATCCGGGAATAGTGGGCCCGCCCCGGGTCAACGGAGGTGGCGTACGCGAATTACATATGCTAAGCTTAATAGGGTCACTTATGAAAGTTTCAAGGCAATTCGATTACATTTAGGTAAGTTACGTACGTTTGAGCATTTTTCCGACAAGATATAAGGATCTTAATTCGCCGCACCGAATGAATAGTACTCAATTTCGAATCGGATTTCTATGAACGAATAACCCCCGAGGCTCAAATCCAAACCTAGTACACCTAGGACATGCCAAAAGAAGGAGAGGGATAGCCTTACATACCTTACGGTGTCTTATACTCGCTTAAGCTCAATTCCCGTTTAAGTCCGTAAATCCGCAAATGGTCAAAGTTACCAAATATAAACCATGTACCTTTAAGAGTTTATCTTTAGCCTGAACTTGTCTACAAAAATTTGGGCAGCATCTCCTCTATAAATCTAACATCCCCGAGAGTTAAACTCGGCTTAAATGACAACAACCAACCCAACAACAACATCAAGAACATCGACAACACCGATAAGCGCTACAAAACACATATTAACATAAATAGTCTTCCTTTCAACATAATACATCAACTTCCGTGCTAACTTCGCACTTTTCATCCAATATCGACGTTTTCATATTTATCTACTAATTCAAGACCATTCGAATACATTTCAAACACATTCCTCATTATTCCTCAAAACGCACAAGTTTTCCATCAAACCATAATCCATCCCAACTTCCTACAATTGCAACAAAATTACAAAATTGCATTGTCATCTTCCAATTTCATTCACAACAACCTTAATTCACACTTTAGACCATTACTTCCACAATTATATAAAAACCATATAGAAATCATATAATTTCTCATAACGACATACATGCCATTTCAACGCCAACTAGAGTTGCTAAGTCTTTATTTACGTCACGAGGTCACAACAACACAACTAACAAGCCAAGTAAAATCAAATTCATTTCTTCTCTACATCACATGGCTCACGGCCACATCCATCCTCCACACACACCCACGCCATGCACACACACGCCACACTTTCATAATTCTCGTCTAATTCTAATCATCATAACATATAAATTTATTCCATAACTTAAAACATGAAATTCATACCTTTTCTTCAAATTTCAACTTTTCGCAAACGTGGTTCTTTCACCAAACTAATTATACCACGTTGAAGGGCGTCTTGAGCTTGTTAAGAATTCAAGAAGAACAAGATTTTTGAATCAAAGATTAAGGCTCCAAGAATTTTTTCTTCTCTTTTTTTTTTTTCTCTTCTAGGCCGATTGCTTCTTCTTTTTTTTCTTTTTCTTGTTTTTGCTTGAGTTTTCTTGAAATTTCTTGAAGACTAATCCATTTATACATTTTAATCACATGGATTAAATTCCATGGGCTTGGGCCTTGGCCACTCCTATGGCCGGCCACCTCCTCTTTTTTGGGCTTCAATTTTTTTTCCTTTTTTCTTGGCCCAATAATTTGGCTACTTAGCAATTTCATGAAACAAATTTCTAAAATTCCGATTTTGTCCTTAACCTTCCTCGATAATTCCGCACCAATGTTTCCATAGCCGACATATTCATACTAGTAAGATCCAAATATGGCCTTATTCTTACAAATCACAATTATGTCCAAATTCTCTGAATGTGCAAAAACACGGGATATAACATTCTCCCCCCCTTTAAAACATTCGTCCTCGAATGTTAAATGAACGTTATAAGGTCTTATAAGTAATTTGGGGAAGGTCCTTTAGGCGGACGGCACGTATAAATCACTCATTGATTAAGACAAACAACTACGAAATTTAGATTACCCGGTGGTGCATCCCGCGGTGCCTCGGACCCGGTCTCCCACCCGTGCATAGATACGATGTGGCCCCATACCGGAATTAGTGCTCTACCTCCGCCCCTACCTCGGCCGGAAGAGTCCGAGGTCCCGTCTCGGGGGCTCTTACCGAAGGTGACGACGCTGCTACCGAGTTTCCAGGGACAATATGGCCCACTCCTTGTGGACAATCTCTAGCATAATGCGTCGGATCACCACAAGTATAACACACACCCCGTCGGCATTGTCCTACATGACGCCTTCCGCAAGTCGCACATCGAGGAGGGGCCATCACCTCTTGCCCCGACCATGCCTCGCCGCTCGAGACCCGACGCATAGGAAGAACTCGTCCGTCCGGCCGGGGGATTGTCTCTCTACCCCGCCGAGGTCCACGAAACCGTGAAGGTGCACTATATCGGGCCCTCGCTCTCGCTAGTGGAACCCTTTCTCCGACCTTCATCCCGGCCCTCTCGGGCCGACTACCACCCCGCTCCGAAATAGCCTCTCGTCGGCGCTTACGATCCTCTCGCTCCCCGAGCATAGGCTTGGATACGAGCTATATCTATACCCGGCCGCATTTCCACCGGCATACACATCTCCCCGCAACTCCGACTCCAATCCTATTACATATCGGTGAACTCTATCTTCCATTTCCTGCACAATAGTAGGGGCATATCTGGCTAAGGAATCGAACTCCACACTATATTCTCTAACAGACATGCTACCCTGTCGCAAGTTAAGGAACTTATCAACCCTTGCCCGCTTCAATTCGGGTGGCATATAGTGGCGTAAAAAGGCATCTGAGAATTCCCGCCAAGTCGGCGGAAGGGCATCACTACCCCTCGATAATCTCCAAGACTGATACCAATTAATTGCTATGCCCTGCACTTATAAGAGGCTAACTCACCGTATTCCGTGGATGATGCCTCGCATCACATTTAAAGTGTCCGCATACCATCTATGAACTCCCGAGGATCGCATTAGGGTCCGTGCCCTTAAATTCCGGGGGATTTAGTGTAAGAAAATCTCGTGCTCGGCGCCAGCTCCCATCCGGATACTCGTGACTCCTATCCCGTTGTCCCCAGCCTGGGTGGCAAGTATTTGAGTTAACAAATGTATAGCATCTTTCATTTCTCTAATCTCCTGACGCTGGGCATCTGACTGAGAGACTGGAGATACGGATGCTGGTGCTGGAGCTGGGGCTGGATCAGGTGCCCCTCTTAGCTCGTCCGGAGATGGGGAGGTGGGAGGACTCGGGGCCGGACGCGTATTCCGGGCCGTATGTCCGAGCTCTAGTAGACTCTGGGGGCTTGGCTAACTACCTCATCCCCAACTGCTTTGCCCTTCTGGGCTGCCGTCGCTTTACCCTTCTTAGGCATTACTGAAAGCACACAAGGTTACTAAATTAGGGACTTTATATACAACACAGCTCTATACGCACGATCTGCACCATGAAAGAAAGAATGACACCCTATCAATGTCTCGTAGCCTCCTGTTTATAGATGTGGTGCACAACACACCGATAAACAACACTCTACTAGACACCGTCTGCGAACATGCCGAGGACTGACCTCGCTCGATACCACTTTGTCACACCCCAATCTTCATCGTGGCGTGACGGGCACCCGACTCTCATCAGAGTCGAGCGAACCCTAAAACGTTAACTCAATTTTTTTTTTTTTAAAACAAGAATTGAAAATTGTAAATGAAATACCAAAATTGACACGTGGCTCAAGGCATCTCAAAACATGTTATATATATACACGACATAGAACAAGACGAGCCAAAAAAAAAAGCCTCAGCCATTTCTGTACAACAAAATGATGGCCGGCAAAGCCAAACAGTAACCATAACTCCCACGCTGTTCGCAGACTTCTACGCAGTATGACCTGCGCATAATATATAAAGCTATACCAAAACGGGGACGGCCTCGGAGCAAATGGAGCTGTCTGACTCCCAGTGCTAACTCCCTCTAAGAAGCTGGGTCCCCTGGTTGCGTCCCTGAACCTGCGGGCATGAAACGCAGCCCCCGAAGAAAGGGGGTCAGTACGGAATATGTACTGAATATGTAAAGCATCACTGAAGCATGAATCAGAAAAGTACAACAGTAAGCAAGTTTAGGATACCCAGTATGAATTCAATATTTAAATAAAATAGTCCCTTCGGACGGCCGCTTCCGGCCTAATAATAATAATGATAGTAATAATAATGATAACAACAATGATATTAATGATAATAATCCCCTTCGGGTGTGCCGGTCCCGACATCCGTCTATCCCCCCGCCCCTTCGGGCATGCCGGTCCCGAAATAAAATGATGGCCCCGCCGGGCATGCCGGTCCAGCATACGTCTATCCTGGCCCCATCGGACATGCTGGCCCCGACATAACACTCCTAGCCCCTTCGGGCATGCCACTCGTGACATACGGCTACCCTGGCCCCTTCGGGCATGCCACTCGTGACATAATACTAATCCTAGCCCCTTCGGGCATAATAATAATAATAATAATAATAATAATAATAATAATAATAATAATAATAATAATAATAATAATAATAATAATAATAATAATAATAATAATAATAATAATAATAACGTCGTGGAATGTAAACATAAGTCGTAAGTGGAACGAAATAGTAAAATCCCGCACCCCCTTCGGAGTGGTTTTGAAGAGTCTTAAATAATAAAATATCGCACTCCCTTCGGAGTGTTTTTGAAAAGTCTTACATAGTAAAATATTGCTTAGTAGTTAGGACAATAGCCAAAAGTTTTTCTTCAATCGCGGTACAGAAATAAGTCAAATAAAACGATAGGAGGGGATCCGGGAATAGTGGGCCCGCCCCGGGTCAACGGAGGTGGCGTACGCGAATTACATATGCTAAGCTTAATAGGGTCACTTATGAAAGTTTCAAGGCAATTCGATTACATTTAGGTAAGTTACGTACGTTTGAGCATTTTTCTGACAAGATATAAGGATCTTAATTCAGTCGCACTGAATGAATAGTACTCAATTTCAGAATCGGATTTCTATGAACAGAATAACCCCCGAGGCTCAAATCCAAACCTAGTACACCTAGGACATGCCAAAAGAAGGAGAGGGATAGCCTTACATACCTTACGGGTGTCTTATACTCGCTTAAGCTCAATTCCCGTTTCGTCCAGAATCTGCAAATGGTCAAAGTTACCAAATATAAACCATGTACCTTTAAGAGTTTATCTTTAGCCTAACTTGTCTACAAAAATTTGGGCGAAGATCTCCTCTATAAATCTAACATCCCCGAGAGTTAAACTCGGCTTAAATGACAACAACCAACCCAACAACAACATCAAGAACATCGACAACACCGATAAGCGCTACAAAACACATATTAACATAAATAGTCTTCCTTTCAACATAATACATCAACTTCCGTGCTAACTTCGCACTTTTCATCCAATATCGACGTTTTCATAATTATCTACTAATTCAAGACCATTCGAATACATTTCAAACACATTCCTCATTATTCCTCAAAACGCACAAGTTTTCCATCAAACCATAATCCATCCCAACTTCCTACAATTGCAACAAAATTACAAAATTGCATTGTCATCTTCCAATTTCATTCACAACAACCTTAATTCACACTTTAGACCATTACTTCCACAATTATATAAAAACCATATAGAAATCATATAATTTCTCATAACGACATACATGCCATTTCAACGCCAACTAGAGTTGCTAAGTCTTTATTTACGTCACGGTAGGTCACAACAACACAACTAACAAGCCAAGTAAAATCAAATTCATTTCTTCTCTACATCACATGGCTCACGGCCACATCCATCCTCCACACACACCCACGCCATGCACACACACGCCACACTTTCATAATTCTCGTCTAATTCTAATCATCATAACATATAAATTTATTCCATAACTTAAAACATGAAATTCATACCTTTTCTTCAAATTTCAACTTTTCGCAAATGTGGTTCTTTCACCAAACTAATTATACCACGTTGAAGGGCGTCTTGAGCTTGTTAAGAATTCAAGAAGAACAAGATTTTTGAATCAAAGATTAAGGCTCCAAGAATTTTTTCTTCTCTTTTTTTTTTTTTTTTCTCTTCTAGGCCGATTGCTTCTTTTTTTTTTTTTCTTGTTTTTGCTTGAGTTTTCTTGAAATTTCTTGAAGACTAATCCATTTATACATTTTAATCACATGGATTAAATTCCATGGGCTTGGGCCTTAGCCCTATGGCCGGCCACCTCCTCTTTTTGGGCTTCAATTTTTTTTCCTTTTTTCTTGGCCCAATAATTTGGCTACTTAGCAATTTCATGAAACAAATTTCTAAAATTCCGATTTTGTCCTTAACCTTCCTCGATAATTCCGCACCAATGTTTCCATAGCCGACATATTCATACTAGTAAGATCCAAATATGGCCTTATTCTTACAAATCACAATTATGTCCAAATTCTCCCAATGTGCAAAAACACGGGATATAACACCCTACCAGTGGGACCCAACATAAACAAAAGATGTTTTTTCCATACAGGAGCTATGGGATACGACATTGAAGAAGGTGATACTTTCAAGCTCGAACTCGAGCACATGATTAGAGTTGGGGAGATCTTGGTCATCCTCCCTCTACAATTCTAAAAATAAAAAAGGCAACATGAGAGAGCTAGTTCGTAAGGAAAGCGACTTGTAGAGCTACATTTTTGGGTAGATATTAGGTGTCCCCCGCTTTTGCACAAAGATGTTACCCCCTACCCCATAAATATGTAAAGAACCACACCGACCTGATGTCTGTATGAAGGGATACGGGGGAGCACTTATCGGGCCTGGTCTGGGGATGTCTTAGTTTAGGTTTATCCCAAAGGATATTTAAGAAAATATATATTCTCCTTTATAAGCTGAACTACGATAGGGCCTGATTTTCCCCGGAGGGATACTTAGGCAGTCTACGTAAGACTCGGCCCCTATAAAATATAAATTATAATCTTCCCTGTTATGTTATAAGAGTAGAAGGATTAGCCAAAGTAAGTCAACCTCAAAGCCCATTAGACCAAGATCCACCCAAACACAAAAGGCCCATAACATCCGGACCTTTAGAGCAAAGGATTAATTAGTTATTCGGGTTTTAATACATGACTTTATGTGCTACGTGCATTTTCAAATACGATATATGTGATATTTTGTTTTTTATATATTGGCACCAGATAGTGCGACTTTGCCTACCAGTGAGTTATTTTTATCTTATAGAACGAGGGCGATTAGTTTAGCACCGAAAGCTGGCATACTTCACGAGATCAAAGGCCGCGTTAGCATCCCTATCAAACAAAGATAAAGGAAAAGAGAAAATGACTGATACACTGGATAATGGTAGAAATGAGCTTGTTATCCTCGAGGAAGATAGCCAAGACCCACAGGAAGTGTCGTCTCAAGAAGATGTGATCACGACATCACTAACTGCCGTCAAGGCCCTGTAAGAAAAGGTGGCTAGGAATGAGGTAGCCGATGCTGACAAGGGCACCTCAACTGAAGGAAAAAAGCCTCCTCCTCCCTTCCCGTCACTGAGCTCTCCAATGCTTGATCACTTCCCCATCTACCCACCAGGAACCATCCCGCCCCCATTAAATCCAACTGACCCAAATCACATTAGTGCTTCTTACCGCACTCTACCACCAACAAAATACACCCAAATTCCTGGAACCACTCATTCGGTTCCCTCATATCAAGCTCTCCAGCCAGTGTTCATTAATCCGGCAAATCAACCATATATTTCAGCTCTGCCAACTGGGAAAACCACGTCAATCCCACTTAACCATCCCACTCACCAAACAGTGTCTTTCTACACTCCCAACGTCCCAAATAAATCTTCTCCAAGACACAAAGAAAGCGGACCACTATGAGGAAATGGAGAAGGCCTGGAGGGCTAAACACAATAAATGTGAGAGGGATATGGAAAAAAAATGGAGAAACTATTGGAAAAGTCCAACAGGACCACCAGAAAGTCCATAGGGTTAAGATACGACGATTTGTGCATGCATCCAGACTTGGACTTACCGAAAGGATTCAAGATCCCAAAGTTTGAAATGTTCAATGGGACAGGGAATCCCAAAGCACATCTTTGGTCCTATTGTGACTAGTTGGTCGGTATTAAAAGGAACGAACCTCTAATCATGCGAATATTCAACTGAAGTTTAACTGGCAAGGCCGCTGAATGGTTCGCAACCCAAGACATACGCCAATGGCTTACTTTGGAGGACATGGCAGAAAGTTTCATTGGAGAGATTTTGATTCAACGTCGAAACAGTGCCTGACCTATACTATCTTGAAAAGGTCAAACAAAAGTCAACTGAGAACTACAGAGAGTTCGCCAGCCGGTAGATGGTCGAACCAGCCCATGTGTAGCCACCAATGTGTGAGGGAGAACTGGTCTCCGTATTCATTAGATCACAGGAAGCAGACTTCCATGACAAAATGTCGTCCATGGCCGGGAGGCCCTTTCTTGAATTAGTCAAGATAGGAGACGCCATAGAAGATGGTCTTAAGTCTAGTAAAGTCATCAGCATCTTTAACAAGGCATCTGGACAAGCTGCAGTGGGAGTTTTCCGCAAAAACACCGAACCCAGATACCAAAAGACGTGAAGAACCCCAATCTTCCTACCAAACTCTACCTCATGTCAATTACCCGACTTCTCCTTACAGCCCTATGCATGTATTTTATGCATAGCCGAACTGTTACACCTCAAAAAATTTCATATTGTTGCCTAGTTAATGGACCAACGTAGTGCGAGAAGTATATGATGTTCTTACAAGTAAGAAAGGTTATTTAACAATCCTTAGATTGGTAATGAAGTGTTAAACAAGTGTCAAGAAGGTTCCATAAGGATTGGAGATCAAACGAACGATGAAAATCATCTCAGGGAAATGGAGTTACACGACCGACTTATACGGTCCGTATAACACCCAACAGAGATGGTGTTTTGCCTGATGGTGAAAAACGACCACTTATACGGGTCGTACAATTTTATACGGACCGTATAAGTGTCCGTGGAAGTCCCGACGGGCTGAATAAGTTCCAAGTATAAGGACATGTTCCTACTTCACTAATTTCATTTCCACACTTCTTCATCTCTCTCTCAAGGCTTCTAGAGGGTTCTGTACATTTCTTCTTCAATAATACAAGGGGAATCAAAGATCAACATCATAAATCCAAGTGAATCAAGTGTGAGAAGCTCACTAGGGTTCATCCAAGTCAAGAATTCTCTTGGAAGTGGAAGCTAGGGTTTTCTTCAAGTGAAGTGTTTCCACTCCAAGCTCATTCCTACTCAATCAAAGGTAAGTTTTATGATCATTCCATGTTGTTTAAAGTATTGAGAGGTTGAAAGACTTGGATTGTAGAAGGAGATAGAAAATGGGTTATGAATGTGAGAATAGTGACATTTTTGAGTTGTAGTTTGGAATGAGTCATGATTCTTGATATGTAGTGATTATAATTATGTTATAAATGATATTAAGAACATGGGATAACTTTATATTGTGAGTAAATGCAATAGTGTACTAAGACCATGGTTATGGGTGAATGGAAGTGAAATTTGGGAAATGTGGATAATATAGGTGCATGAAGATTGTTGCTTATGATGTTGCAAATGTTATTATAGACGTTTGGAAGTTGATATATGATATGGGGAAAGTTGTATAAATAGAGGAAATGCTGCCCAATTTTCTCTTGCTTTAGTCAAGTATGCTAAGCTATCGATTATCTAATGTTGATACAAACTCTCTTGAAGGTAGAAACGTGAGCATTGAAGGAGAACGGTCAAGCGATAGTGTAGCTAAACGAAAAGGTATGTGAGGTTAGTCCCTTATTTCTAAGGCATGAATCTTATGACATGATCTTCCCTTATTCTCCATGACCCTGGACATGGCTCGTAGACACACCCTAGGACAGAACTGCTCTGATAACACTTTTGTCACGACCCGACCCGAGGGCCATGACGGGCACCCGGTGCTAACCCACCCGAGTACCTCTTATCGTACATTCGTATTCACATCTAGGTGGACCACATAGCTTACTCATGAATGCTATACATCAATAATGCTAAACTCATTGGGCAACAACACATTTATACCATCATCAACAACTATG
This sequence comes from Lycium ferocissimum, assembly GCF_029784015.1. Taxonomy (NCBI): domain Eukaryota; kingdom Viridiplantae; phylum Streptophyta; class Magnoliopsida; order Solanales; family Solanaceae; genus Lycium; species Lycium ferocissimum. The sequence goes on from NW_026725413.1 coordinate 81,201, forward strand.
CCCACATCAATGTACTAAGCCGACGAGGCTATCAAAATGATATACAAAATATAAGCCGATAAGGCTTCAAGACATCTAACCATATACAACTGTCTACGAGCCTCTAAGAAGAGTAGGTAACATTATATAGGCGGGACAGGACCCCGCCGAGCCCGTGTATGTACACAAAAGAATAATACCAAAAGCTGTAGCCCTGGATGAAATGGAGCTCCTCTAAGCAGTCCCTAAATAAGAAAGCTATGGATCAAGCCTGTCTCCCTGGTACCTGCGGGCATGACGCAGCGTCCACAAACAAAAGGACGTTAGTACGAATATTGTCCTGAGTATGTAAAGCATAATCAACATTATAATAGGAACATAAGAGACAGCATAAGAAACAACATAAGATGGGAGAATTGGGAGATAATAAAGCCATCATCATCATTACTTACTTACTTGTCGTTCGTAGGGACCTTCTATTTCTAATGCATGCTCGTGTACATACATACAAACATATACATATATCTATATCCGTATCCATATTCGTATGCATATTCATATACATATTCATATCCATAGCATACCCGACCATGAAGGTTCGGTAGTTTCACACACCCAGCTATGACAAGGCTCAGTGATTATACATACCTGGCCCTACCAAGGCTCAGTGGTATCCGTACCCAACTGCAGTGGTGTGCGCGCAATAAATATCATACCTGGCCATACAAGCTCGGTGTTATATAATATTCATACATAGACACGTATACATAAGAACCCATAAGTATCATTACCATTATCGTTTTTGTCACGTCTATCCTTGGAGGATCAAATATCATATAAAGGATGCAATGGAATTGTGAAAGTATCGAGGATCATAAGCTTTAGTAGCTTTGGAGATAGAATCATTTGGAGGACATTATAGAACTCATAAAAGGATATATGCATAGCCAAGGAACCATGCCTTATTGTAAGAAGGGTTAGCCTTACATACCTCTTTGTCTTCTCAACTATCTAGCGTTCACCATTGAAGCTTGAATAATCTATATTTAGAAGGATTCATACCATGGTTAAGCCTTAATGACACTCTTAAATTCAAACTAGAGTAATTCATAATCTAATGAAAATTGGGCAGCATTTCCCCTATTTCGTCATCTTCCACCATATCACAAAACAACTCCCAACAACCACAATAACATCCATAATACGCTCATAATACCCAAATCAAGTAATCACATTACACTAAGCCATCGATATTCACCCCATGTTCAACTCATACTAGCAATTTCATACCTATTTTAGCACATTTACATAAGATGCTCCTTCATTACCATTATTACCTTTCATAACATGGTTATATCCATATCATACTAAGAACCATGACTCCATATAGATTACTACTCATAAACATCATAAACTACATTTAGACTTCATTTTCTACCTCCTTCTTCCACCCAAGTTTCCTACAACCAAACATTCTCAACAACATGAAATAAGCATGAAAACTAACGTTTTCATCCTATGGAAACAAGCTTTGAAGCAGCTATCAACTTTGTGCAAAACCCTAGCTACAATGCCTAAGTTTTCTTGTAGTCTACAAACCCTAAGGAACCTTCTAACGTATGAACACTTTGATTCTTGCCTCTTGATCTTTGCTTTATCTAGGATTGGGGTGGAATAAGTTTAGAGAAGGGTTTTGAGCTCTCAATTCTTGTAGAAGATGAAAAATGAAATAAAAGAACCAAGGCAACTATTTATACAACAACTTAAAAATCTGCCCGACGGATACTATACGAACACTTATATGGTCCGTATAAGTGGCCGTGGCTCACAACCATGAAAAACATCTTCCTGCTGGGGGTTATACGGACCCCTTATATGGACCGTATAAAGTTATACGGGCCGTATAAGTTGTCGTATAACTCCACTTCCCTGAAATAGTTTCCGTCGTTTCGTTCGATTTCCAATCCTTATGGAACCTTCTTAACACTTGTTTAACACTTCATTACCTATCTAAGGAGAGTTACAACTCTTCTCTAAGGCATCATTAAGTCAAAATTAGCTCGGTACTTTATGGAGCTTTTCCAAAACACCACATATACTTTGCCCTTCTTAAGTAAATTTCTCCTCTTACTTCCAACATCTTTGAAATCTTAACTAGGATCTTTAAATAACCTTTCTTACTTATAGAAACATCATATTCGTCTCACCCTGTATTAGTCTATCTATCTCATGATGACATGAAATTTTTCTAAGGTGTAACACTAACCATAAAGTAAGGCGTGACCTACCTAGTAGCAGAGCCGGGGCCACGAACAATCACAACTTTGCCTTGAACTTTTGTAGCGCTTCCAAATACTCATAGTCTATTCATAATCGAGTTCTAGATTACAAATAAGGAAGAACAACATCCATATTGCTATACTTATCTTTTGAATCAAATTAAACTATGGAGAAAGGGGAATATGAGCCCACAAGGGTAAAACAGGTATTTTGAAAGTGAAATATGCAATTCAACATTCTAGGAGTTCAATCCCACTAATCAATCAATAAAATAACTCAAGAATGGGTCAATTTCGTTGTTCAAGTGAAAACCCCCAATTTGGGTATAAACCCTAACTTTCCAACATTCAATTTCATCAATATAAATACAAGATTCAAGCCTATTAACTATGAAATCATTAAATTCTATGATTAGATTAGTCAAATCCACAATTTCCATTTAGAAAGACGAGAACTCATTTATGAAATTATCAACAAAACCCGTCTTTCCTCTAGATTCTAATGGATTTCTAGCATGGATTCAAGCTTAGGGAAGATAAGGGAATGGAATTAAGGTTAGGGAACTTACCCACAAGAGAATTCCGCCAAAACCTCTCCAAATCACCTCAAAGGATGCTTAGAAACAAATAATGAAGAGACAGGAAATGATGGGTTTCAACTGAGCATTAAGTAAGAAACTGGTCCCATCACCGGCCGCAGCGGATGGACTCTCCGCTATAGCTGGCCCGCTACGGCGGTACCCTTCTCGCTATCGCGCATCCGCCACAGCGGATGTCTCCAAATCTTGATCCACGCTATAGCGGACCTGGCCCTTGCTGCGGCGGTTCTCCTACGGTGGATCTGGTGCCGCTACGGCGGACACCAGACACCACAAATCTCTGATTTTCACTCTCTCAATCCCAAAATCCGACAATCACCCGAGACTCCACAGATATAAACCAGACATGCATTCACATATAAAAATACGCTATGGACTCACTCGATGTCTCGGAATTCCCAACAGAGGTGTATTTGACCAGGTCAACACCCAATGGCCAAATACTAACTTTCCAACCAATAACCCAAAATGCTTTCAAATTCCTTGAGAACTGAACCGAACATCCCACCAAGTCACAAACGATCATCCAGGCCTCTCGAAATCAATGAATTTATGAAAAAGGTCCGTTTTCACAAAAGTCAACTATTAGTCAAACACTTTTCACTTTAAGGCTCAATTTCACAAGTCATCATATAACTCGCCCGATCACCTCGAGAACCGCATCACCCATCCCCGTGGGTTAAAATAATACTAACGAGACTCAGGGAAGGGTCAGCGAGGGTAAATAGGTCAAAAGTGTAATAGCAATCGAATGGGTCGTTACATCAGATACCAATTAATTAATCGTTCGTCCCCGAGCGAAGAAAAAGAGTACGAAAGCTGAGGGTAACCAAGGAATCTTTATTATACCTATACGGAAGCCTCCACGGCAAGAAGTACACTGAAATCACTGCCAAATCACCTTATCAGTCAAAACTCCCTCCAATTTAGAAAAAGAAAACCAAATTTCTATATTTCCATACTCAAATTTCCCTCACAACTGATTCCCGAATAAAAGAATTGCTTTTGCTAGAATTTTCCAATTAGATTTAACCATATTCCGGAACTCGATCAATAGGTCCCACAATCATTTCTCAAAACAACATAAACCTTTAGATATAGACCCAACCATAGCCCACTCTGAACCGGAAAGATATTCTGATTACGCTAACCTTTCTTTCACCCTTCCAAAGTCGTTCTTCGCACCACAATTTCTCATAAACCCACAAACACAAGCCCGAAACCAGGACTTACTCTTGCCAGAAAAGAATTCTTGCTTTATCAGAACACTCTAGCAATCCCATCATATTAGTCTTACTCATAGCTGAGTTCGCTAATTTGAAGTCTCCTCAAACCTTCAATTCATAATACAGGAAGCATACCATTGAGTAACTCACCGAACCAAGTCTGTAGGAAACCATCAATCATTCTAAAGACCTCTCACAACTATGGTACTTCCTCAAATCATTACCATGTACCGATGTAAAACATTATACTTGTCCGAATAGTTGATCTCGGTAAAATATCATCAAGTCCACTCGCTAACCCTGATAAAGCTCGGTACACCTGTCATACATCAAATCTGAACTGAAACTCATCGAATCCGTGAAGGTGATTTACGGGGGACCCATAAGTCCTCCTGGAAATATAAACATAGTCCATCAAGCTCTAATCGAACAATTCTGAATCGAAATGAATGCAAAACCCCCCGAATACCACCAATGGTAACTTGAATTGACCCCAACTTTTTGAAACCAATCACAATCCTACAACACATTTGTGGCGGCCAATCCTAATATTTTCCTCACGCATAATCAATCATGTCTGTCACCCTCAACTTGAAAAGCTGAGTCCTATCCAAGCTGTCAACTTTGTACCGAAGAACTATACCTTATGATTGTAACCTTCATGTTTCTCAACCTTTACCCGATATACAAATCTGACCCAACCCCAAACTTTTTGATGCAAAACCTGTAGCCTCATATAATATCCCTTTAACCATCGAATCTCCCATTGTAATACCTTGATACGTCTATCACCATTCTGAAAGCATCAATCTCGCAATCTCTTGCGCCAACCTCGCATAACTATTTCCAAGCCCTTAATATCCAAAAAATGCTCACCCAATCTTTTAAGACAATATTACTAGCAACATAATACACTACCACGAATACGGTTTCATCTCAAAATTATAACTCTAGCCCACACATAATAGAGACTTCCACAATTCCTTTCCCTTAAACCACACTAACTCATCCACTGAAAAGTGTTACGAAATTACTCAACTGTGTACCAATTAAGCCACTTTTATAAGCCTTAACATGTCGGTTACCTGAAATTTGCTTCTCACTAGTCATTGATCACAAAAACTCACGGAACTCTGTCATATCACTTAGTCCATTTCTGTAGACTTCTCTCTTTAAGCTTACTCAACAATCATACCTCACATGATTTATACAAGACAACAACACAACAAACTGTATAGACCCAAGTAATTTTCGCAGATGTACTTTATTCTTACCGATTCTCGATCAACAATACCTTTTCTTGACTTTTCAATTCCTCAACTACTAATCAGATCACAATCATCGTCACCATTTTAACCATTTCTTGAACCAACTCAATAGAATACTGCAAAATCATAAGTCTTGCAAACTAACCGAGTTAATCCTAGAGATAATAGCACGTCACACACTATACACACCAGCACGTCACACACTATACATACCAGAGTTCCCTTAACTCACTCAACTCCAAAACTGAATACTTTCTAAATGCAGCGTATCACATACATAGTCCTACTAATGTCCCCACGCGTCTCCACCAAGGTGCCTTTGCTCAAATTCCCTTAATTCAAATTTTGAAATGTTCTCCACACTCGAATTAATTCAAACCCTGTCATCGATTTACCACTTAAAACGTCCCAATTGTCGAACCAAAACACCCTTAACCATTCGCGCGATTATCCTTTTTCATTCAATCAACCCAATCCAATAGCATACCAGTAATAGCGGGAGCTAGCCGAAACTTACACTACATATAAAAGCTCTCAATCCTAGTCCAATACTAGATGCAACACCTGATAGCTCCTTCAGTACTAACACTTCGTACTTTACCAACACTAGAGTCATCCTTACTAGTCAACTACTTGCTCCCATTGGGCCACGGCATAACCAAACATACCAACTCAACAGTAAGCCCTTATGTCTATTCTACCATGTATGACCGCAACATAACTCTCAAATCAACTAGCTCTTGATTCCTTGATATCCTTACCATTCCTCTAAACATAAAGACCCGGTGAACACAACCTATACTGAAGGACCAGGACCACAACTACCTGATGATATCTTAAGTCTCCACTCGTCATAAGAAACCTTGCTTTGCGATCTAGATCTGATAACCACTTTCCTGAAAGAACCTACTAACTATTACCATATAGCCATATCGAAGTCCACCTAACTTCTTACGACTGAACACAAAATCCACTCTCGTTCCAAGTGCAACCTTATCCTTATAAACACGGCAGATACCAATTTTTCCCTCTTAATAACGAAGACTAATCTATCCAAATCCTCTTCCTTACATCTCCGTCCCATTATCATGAAAAGAACTCATACCAGAATACCTTAAGAAATCTTACTTCGCTACACGTTTCCCACAAAAGTCATTCTTCATGTCCTTATTCTGAATTCCTCTTCTTTATTACATACTTTCACTATCATTTTGTCAAATTCGATGGTCCTTACTAACTTACACTCGACCTCGCCTATCGACATCTAATACTCTGCCACTGCTGAATTGTTGACCTGCCATTAGTACACCCGTTCCGCACACGCACACCATCATAATTCTTTGATGAACTCAAAACTTTTTCCAAAATCAATCATATCATCGAACAAATCATTCTGGTTATGCCAGAAATGCACTTTTGAGGCTTTCGAGCAACCCAATGTTGAAACATGGAGATTATTTGACCCTTTGTGGCATCTCTCCTATTTCTAGAGAAAACCCGACAATAAACGAGTCTAATTATGACCCAACATAACTGAATCCTTAAGCCATAACTAGAAACTAAAATTGGTCACACGTCTGAATCAGAATAACACATCTCGTATCATACCACAACATGTCATAACAAAATTGCTCGCATAAGAATTTAAAGACGAGCCCCCACTTTCCGATAAAGATATTCAGATACCAATTGGAATCGACTAGATACCAATTCGAATGAAGTAGCACGAAGGAATGAAAGAATTGAAAGTTTCCAAAATGTCCTATAGCCCCTTGCAGATTAGTACGGAGCTCATCGTACTGATCCGTAAGACACTACTAGAAATGCCCTTGTACTTATAGATCGAGTAACTTAGGTCTCTAATACCAACTGTCACGACCCAAAATTGCTTAGTCGGGCGGGCACTACCATTTTCCACCTTTGTTGGCGAACCTTTCCTTTACCCAACATACAAACTTAATGCTGAAGAAAAAGGTGAATAATAATAAATTCAATATCAATTAAAAGAGAATAAGTGCGGAATACATCTTTTACCCAAGGCATCAGGTCTAAGTCAGCACAAGATCTACTAATACAAACATAGGTCTGAATATATAACAAGAACTATCTGAATGTGGCCATACAAGAATCATAAAACATAAGGAATACTGTCTGGAAATAGATAACAAGTATATAAAGAATGGAAACTCGAGCTGCAGATCAGGCAGTAGCTCACCCTAACAGTATGTCCCGAGAAACACTCTCGAGGATCAGAAATAGAACCTGCCACACACACTACACCCCCAAAACGATGCAGCAAGGTAACAACAGTACAAACAACACGTACTGAGTAGGCATCATAGGCCGACAACAATTAGATCACATATATAAAGGAAGAGACTGAAGAATAGACATGCTCATAATCAAGTATAGACACAACACAATCCAAGAATAAGAACTTAGGTACAAAAAGATCAAATATCTGAATCATAGCCTATAGTGAAGCACCTAAGCACAAGTCTGCCAAGTTCTCCACAATTTCATAGAATAACGACAAACACCAGTACAACCAAATCATAGATCGTGGTAACCTCAAGTCATAGCCTAGGAGAAAGTCTCTAATCCTTGAATCCATCAATCCCTAAGTATGCATTAATCAGGCACATAATAACTCAACTTAATAATCAACCAACGAAAATCGATGCGGAAACGCACTATGCAATACAATAAGTGCAACAACCAAATCAAGGATGCAGATGGATGTAATATGAATGCACGTGCAGTGCAATGATACACACACGCTCCGAACGGAACCACGCATTGATAGTTATGACCCATGGGGGACCCGCGACGTCCATCTACCATATATGTTGCGGAACGTGTAACCCAGTCCAAAATAGATTTAATATATGTTGCGGCGCGCAACCCAATCCAATATATGTATAAAATATGTTGCGGTGAGCAACCCGATCCAATATAAGTATAAGTACATGTTGCGGCGCGCAACCCAATCCAATATAAGTATAAGTATATGTTGTGGCACGCAACCCGATCCAAATGTATGAGTATGAATGCATGAATGATATCTATGCCAATGAGAATCTATCAATATCAATGGTGCCACACATGGACACATACCACGAGAATCTATCAATATCAATGGTGCCACACATAGACACATATCACAAGAATCTATTAATATCAATGGTACCATACATGGATGCATATCATAAGAATCTATCAATATCAATGGTGCCACACATGGACACATATCACAAGAATCTATCAATATCAACGGTACCACACATGGACACATATCACAAGAATCTATCAATGTCAATTGTGCCACGCATGGACACATATCACATTATCACGAATAAATTACTTTCTTCCTCTTTACAAGATAATACCCAATAAATGAGAGATACGGTTTCACAATCATGTTAAAGCAACTCAACATTAAGTCTAGTATCACAAACATGGGAACAAGCCAATAGATCACAACAAAGTAACAAGCCATAATCAAACAACAGTACCAACCTAAGTAATCCATCACAACTTCATGCGCAAAGGCATAGCATGCTTTCTCCAATAATCACTAACTCTACATATGCTTCGCTAACCAATGTCTAATCATAAGGTGAGTCGTGGCCTACCTAGTAGCCGAGCAGGAGCCACGAACAATCACACCTTTGCCTTGCCCTTTTGTAGCACCTCTAAATACTCAAAGTCTATTCATAATTGAGTTCTAGATTAGAAAACGAAGAACAACACCCATACTGCTATACTTATCTTTCAAATCAAATTCAACTATGGAGAAAGGGGAAAATGAGCCCACAAGGGTAAAATGAGTATTTCAAAAGTGAAATATACAATTCAACATTCTATGAGTTCAATCCTACCAATTTGCTAAAATAACTCAATAATGGGTCAATTTCATTATTCAAGTGAAAACACCCAATTCTAGGAGTTCAATTCCAACATTCAATTTCATCAACATAAATGGATGATTCAAGCCTATTAGCTATGAAATCACTAAATTCTATGATTAGAGTAGTCAAATTCACCAATTATTTCCATTTAGAAAGACTAGAACTCATTTTCTGAAATAATCAACAAAACCCATATTTCCTCTTAGATTCTAATGGATTTCTAGCATGGATTCAAGCTTAGGGAAGATAAGGGAATGGAATTCAAGTTAGGGAACTTACCCATAAGAGAAATCAGCCAAAAACTCGCCAAATCGACTCAAATGATGCTTAGAAATAACTAATGAAGTGATAGGAAATGAAGGGTTTCAACTAAGCATTAAATAAGAAACTGGTCCTGTCACCCGCTACAACGGATGGACTATTAGCTACAAGCCCACTATGGTGGTACCCTTCCTGCTGTCACGCATCTGCCACAGCGGATCACCGTCCTCTCTGACGTCCCCTTTCCAAATCTTTATCCATGCTATGGCGGACCTGGTGCTGCTACGGTGGACACCATACTCCAAAAAACTCTGTTTTTATTTATATCAATCTCGAAATTCGACAATCACCCAAGACTCCACAGATACAAACTAGACATGCATTCACAGTTCAAAACATGCAACGGACTCACTCACTATCTCAAAATTCCCAATGGATGTCTGTTTGACTGGGTCAACACCCAGTGGCCAAATACTAACTTTTCAACCAATAAGCCAAAATGCTCTCAAATGCCTTGGGGATCGAACTGAACATCCCACCAAGTCACAAACGACCATCCGAACCTCTTGGAATTGATGGATTTTCAAAAAAGATCCGTTTACCCAAAAGTTAACTATTGATCAAACGTTTTTCAAGGCTCAATTTCACCATAGTCATCATATGACTCGCCTGATCACCTCGAAAACTATGCTACCCATCCCTGTGTGTCAAAATCATACTAACGGGACTCAGGGAAGGGTCAAAGAGGGTAAATGGGTCATAAGTGTAAAAATGACTGAATGGGACGTTACAGGGCAAAGTGGAGAAGACTGTATTTTAAAAGGTTAGATAAATGTTTGGGTAACCAACCATTGCAGAACAAGTTCCCTGGGATTGATATCACACATTTAATCAGAACAGGGTCTAATCATGTGTCACGACCCGACTAGGGGCCATGACGGGTACCCGGGGCTAACCACCGAGCACCGCTCATACCATTACCCATCGTACACATCAAGCGTTCGTTCACTAATCTTATACTCAAATCATAGGAAAATCATTTTCACTTTGAAACATAATTACCTTTATATACATAAGCCCTTCGGCTATCTAAATATTACATATATACACGGGGGAAAAATCGTGAGACCATATGTTACACCTCAAAGAAATTTTCCATTAATGCGTAGTGAATAGACTGACGAAAGACGCGAAGTATGCGGTGTTGTAATAAGTAAGGAATGAAATTTAATGACCTTAAGTAAGATTTCAAAGACGTTCGAGGCTAGACGAGAAAGGCTGCCGAGAGAAGGCAAGGCATATGATGTGTAACGGAAAGGGATTTCGAGTAGCGAGTTAATGACGATTTAACGATGCTTTAGGGAAGAGTCATAACGTCCCTTAGATTGTTAATGAGGTGATAAAAAAGTGTCGAGAAGGTCCCATAAGGATTGGAGATCAAACGAGTCGACGAGAACGAGTTCGGATTAACTAAGCATTATATAGCCAAACATACTGGTCGTATAAAACATACGACCGTATGTTCAGCCGTACTTTCAGCCCAGATTGAGACCCCTCTCTGGAACAAATCTACGGCCAGACATACGGTCAGTATAAATTATACGGACTGTATGTTGGTCCATAGAAGTTGGTCGGGGCTGAATGGTGTTATTAATAAGGGATTCAAGTCTTATTTCATTTCGTTTCCCTCTTCACACCCCTTCTCTCTAAAACATCTCTCTACACTTCTCCCCCAAGATTTCAAAAGAAATTAGTGTCCAACTTCATCAAACCAAGTGAATCAAGTATAAGAAACCCATTAAAGTTCATCCAAGACAAGAATCCAAGTGAAGGTGAAACTAGGGTTTTGCTCAAGTGAGGTGTTTGCACCCAAGGTTCATTCCTACACCATCTAAGGTAAGTTTTGTGACATTTTCATGTTGTTTAAGGTATTTGAAAGTTGAAACACTTGGATTGCAAAAGGATATAGGAAATGGGTCATGAATGTGGAATAGTGTCACTTTTGAGTAAATGGTTGAATTGAGTCATGATTCTTGATACATTATGATTATAATCATGTTATAAATGATGTTGAGAACATGGGATAGATGTCGCATATGAATGAACGTAATCGTGTGTTATGACCATGAATATGAATGATTAGAAGTAAATTGAGAACTAAGGATAATGCAGGTAGATAAAGGCTATTGTTATGATGTTGAGAATGTTATTATTGATGTTTGGGAGTTGATATATGATATGGAGGAAGTCGTATAAATAAAGGAGATGCTGTCCAATTTTCTCTAGCTTTAACGTGAGCATTGAAGAAGCACGTGCAAGTGATAGAATAGTTGAATGGAAAGGTATGTAAGGCTAACCCTTCTTTCATAAGGCATGGTTCTTTGGCCAAACATCTATTCTTCTATGAGCCTATGATATTCTCCAATGATCCTATCTCTAAAAGCTACTAAGCTTATGATCCTCGATATGATACGATTGTACTAAGTCCCTTATATGACGAGTAATCCTTTAAGGATAGATGTAATGAACGACGATAGTAATGATGCTAAAGATGTATATGAGCTTGTATGTATATGTGCCCATGTGTGGCTACTATGAAACCCCGAGCTTACATGGCCGGGTAGAATGTATATATATATACATATATATATATATGTATATATATATATATATATATATATATATATATATATATATATATATATATATTATAATGCGCACGCACCACTGCAGTTGGGTACGGATAACCCTGAGCCTTGGTAGGGCCAGGTATGTATGGCACTGAGCCTCGGTAGGGCCAGGTATGTGAAATACCGAGCCTTCGTGGTCGGGTATGCTATATAAATGCTATGTATTTGACATCAATATGAGTACGAATATGCTAAGTATATGTAAATGCTATGTAAAGACTATGTATATGCAATGTATACGATATGAATATGAGTATGAATGGAAATATGAATACGTATACGAAAATGGATACGAAAGGTAAATGAGTACAGATACGTATACGGATACGAATATGGATGTATGTACACGGATACGCAACAGAAATGGAATGTCCCTATGAAAAGCAAGTAAGTGCTATGACGATGATACTATTATTTCCCATCCTATGCCATTTCATATGTTATCTATTATGCTTTCATATTGATGTTGATCATGTTTTACATACTCAGTACATTCTTCGTACTGACGTCCTTTTTGTTTGTGGATGCTGCGTCATGCCCGCAGGTGGCCAGGGAGATAGACTTGATCCATAGCTATATTTCTCGTGGACTACATAAATGGAGCTCCATTTCATTCAGAGCTGCAGCTTTTGGTATAGATTCTTTTGTGTACATATTCATGGGCACGGCGGGGTCCTGTCCCGCCTATATGATATGACGTATTCTTCTTAGAGGCTCGAATACATGTGTATATGGGTAGATGTGTTTGACCTTGTCGGCCTTATGTTGGATATTATTTTGTTAGCCTCGTCGGCTTATGTACATTGATATGGGCATAGCTGTTAATGATGATATAGATGTGTTGTTGCCCAATGGGCTCAACTGGATGTGATGTGAAAGTATGTTAAGAGGTGCCCGGGTGGGTTAGCACCGGGTGCCCGTCACGGCCCTCCGATTGGGTCGTGACACCATACTACCCACACATGCGTATCTACGAGCCTCTACTAGAGTACTAGACATATGGACGGGACAGGATGTCACGACCCAACCCCGTAGGCCGTGACTGGTGCCCGATCTGGGCACCCAAACGTATCGATCAACATAATCTCAAAACATAACGAACACGATCAAATATATAACAGAAGCCGATAAGGCTATATTTCAAATTAGATAATTTTCGAAAATTTCGGCAGTTTCCTTTGTTTTATAGACTAACCAAAATAACCACCGCACGCAAAATACCAACAAAGGCCACACGGGGCCACAAAATAACATATACATATGCGGACCGCCGCCGCCAACGAATATCATATACATATGCGGACCGGCCGCCGCGGCGAATGGAATCGCCCAAACACAACGTATACAAACACGGTCATTACGGGGGAGTAGGCACAACCCACAAAATATGTCCACGGACCTCTGGGACGGGCAAACGAATCATATGACGGGACGGGGCCCCGCCGTACCCCAAATAGTGCAAATATACGTCGAATATACATGACAAGGATATATACCAAAATATAAGCTCGGACCGAAGGAGCAATCCAAGAAAAGAAAGTGTAGCCTACAGTGGAGGATCACCGGCGTCTGTACCTGCGGGCATGAACGCAGCCCCCGAAGAAAGGGGGTCAGTACGAAAGAAGTACTGAGCATGTAAAGCATAGAGTACAGAAGTCCAGATCACAAACAAACGTAATAGAGATACGGAGGGAAAATATCAAATTAATATAACAAAATCTGTACTGAAAACATATGTACAAAATGCAACTCAAAATCATGCATAACGCTCAGGAACGTGGTCACCACTCCGACGCTGGTGCCACAACACAGCATACTCCAGAAGGTTTCATATCTCCGAACATCTCCGAACATATCACATCATATCATCATACAAATCGTATCACAAGCCATATCACAAAGATAACTCCGTAACGGTAACCGGCCCTATGGCGAGGTCTCGGAAACCGTAACACAAGATACTACCGAATTTAACATAAGGCGCACGATCACAAAACCGGCCCGGGAACCGGTGAACGAAATCATATAGGGCACGAACGGAGTCGTGAGCAAATAATGCAATTTGTAAGTCAAAATAGGCTTTCAAAACTCAATTACTTCATAAGTCAATTTAATAGTCAAAAATAGTCAAATAATTAATTAGTACGGAAGTTCATTTCACAGAATATTTCCAAAGTGGTAGGTAGGGTTCCAAAACATGGCATAGTATTTCATAAGGTTCAAAACATTATTTCATAATGGACAATTTCACATACGAAGGTTCTTTATCAAAGCTCATTCAAAAAAAGTTCTAGTAAGACAACTAAAGCATATCGGGGTTAGCGGGCCCACCTCGGGTCAAGTCGAGGTGGCAATCATAATTTATGGACTTTTAGGGTCTATGAGATCATACATAAGGATTTCAAAGTAAACTGGTCACCTTTACATAGGTTTCGGACATTTGGTTACTTACCAGTCAAAATAAGATCATTAGGCTTCAATTGAATTGAATGAATAGTAGCCAACTTATAAATCGGATTTCGAGGAGCAGAATTGCTCCTGGAGTTCCGATATTAACCTAGCATACTAAGACATGCCAAAAGAAGAAGTGGGGAGCTTTACATACCTTAGATACGTCTTATGCTCGCCCAAAACTCAAGTCCCGTTTCGTCCGTCCGTAAATGGTCAAAGTTACCAATTAGAGATTTTTAAGTTTAAGAATTCCCTTAACTTCATTTTCGTCTACCGAAATTTCGGCAGCATTTCTCCTATATATATATCATCCCCGAGACTTAGCTCGGCTCAATAGACATCAATACAACAACCCACAATATCCCAACATCACAAATCACAACAAAATCGTTCTAACGTCAATATTCTTTCTTTCTACATAAACTAACAACTTTCATCAAACTTCACAATTTTAAACTAATATCAACGTTATCATATTCATTTACTCATTTAGAGTTGTTCAAACACATTCCAATAATATTCCAAGCGATGTACGCAAATTCAAGAAGTTCGTCGCTTTCCATCTTCCTTTCAAAATGTCAACAATTCCGACGAACATACTAGTTTGCATTATTTCATTCCGAATTCATTAACAACAACCATAAGTCATATCTAAAGTCTTCATATCATAAATATACAAGGATATACGCAATATGCCAAAATCATACATTTTCCCAAAATAATCCATAACCATTTCCAACGTTAATTCGATTCGTTAAACATTCATTTACGTCATAAATACCACAACAACGCAACTAACCAACCAAACAAGCTTGAATTCATCCCACTTCCCTTCCATGTAACTCACGGCCAACATGGCCTTTACACACACATGCACGGTTTCATACACATGCACCAAAACTACGGAATTCTCGTCTATTTTCAATTCCTATCATATTCATACAACTTCCATAACACAAGAGTGGGAAAATTCTTACCTTTTCTTGAATTCCAACTTCGCCGCAAACGTGCACCTTATTCCAAACTAATTATATCAAGTTGGAGAGCGTCTTGCGTACTCTACAAATATGGGAAGAGCAAGATTTTTGGATTAGGAACGAAGCAAGAAAAATTTTTTGTTTGGTGGGGAGCTGTTCGGCCGAATGGCTGGTCTTTAGTTTTTTTTTTTTGTGTTCTATGATTTTCTTGAAAATTCTATAGCCAAGCATACATATATATCATATGATTAATGATCATGTGCAAGTCACATGATCATTAAAATGGGGCTTGGGCCAAGCCTCTTGGCCGGCCACCCCCTATAATTTGGGCCCAATTTTTTTTGAAATTTTCTTGGCCCAATTCGTCGAAACTCGCTTTTTGTAATTTCCGAAATAAATTTTCAAAATTCCAAATTTGCCCTCGGCCTTCCCCGATGTCTTAACACCAATAATTTCACAAACGACATAAGCATATTAACTAAAATCAATTTATTTCCTTATAACATACAAGTCTTAATCATTCTCATAATTTCCGATTATGCAAAAACACGGGACATAACACAGGATGTCATGACCCAACCCTGTAGGCCGTGACTAGTGCCTGAGCTAGGCACTCGTATACCCTGACAACTATAATCGCCACAACTAGCATAATAAGGAACTTATATATAGAAAGGCATGACGTCGCCTCAAAACTGTCGCATATGTATACATATCACAACAACCTGTCTCCTAAGGAGTTACAACTTTCAACAGATAGCATCGTATATAAGTCGGCAAGGCTATCACAACAGACTGCTTTCAGAACATATATATATATCTACGCAAGCCGACAAGGCTGCCACTACACACAACATCCCAAAACACATATATATACGCAAGCCGACAAGGCTGCCACTACGAATGGGAACGCCCCAAAACATAAGTCATACAGACAGAATTGAATAGTAACTATATACAACCCATACATATGTCTACAGACGTCCATAATTCTCTACTTCGATGTTCTATTTACAAGAAGTTTGTTGCGTTGGAAACTAGACTCGACGAAATTCATTTTAGGCTTTTGTATCACTTCAAAACACTTCATATGCTAAGAGATATTTGTCCCTCAAGTTGGACCAAAATTTTCATACAAAACATTACCCATCCTTTCTCCAAAGTCGTACTACTCCATTTCCTCCACTCATTTCCTTATAAAACCTTCCGGTATACCTTATATATATCCTTCACTCATTAAATATACTTAATAATGCTTGCTCCTTATATTCCAAAGTGGTTTTACTTAACTCTAACTCAGCGTACTTATGTTTCAAATTTGATAAGTGCTCTTCGAAGATACGGGGTGTAACATTCTTCCCCCCTTAGAAACATTCGTCCTCAAATGTTGCAGTATTGCCAACCCATGACACCATCTTTGATTCGTTAGAACAATTATTTTTCCTTTAGGGTCCGATTACCATTTGCTTAAACTATAACTTGGATCAGTCTCTTCTCATTCTTTCTTAACTCTTTTATTGCCTTTAGTCATCTTCTTTCACTTTTTTGTCCTCATGTACATGATCGGAAATTAACTAGCATCTTGCTCTTGTTCTTTCTCCATTATGGTAGTCTTGACTTGCCATGCCATAACTATTCATCGTCCTGTAAGTAATCTTTTTTCTTCTTGCTCCTTGTTTCCTTGTTAGTGGGCAGCTACCTTTCTCTCTTTACGGCGCCCTCTTTGCGTTTACTCCTTAGGTGCCATCTCGGGCTATCCTTTTTGTACCCGTTGATCTTAGATATACACTGTACCAATTTTTTTTGTAGTCCATTAGTCAGGCTCTCTAATCCTTACCTCCTTGTCGCCATCTCTTTTACCCTTACATTCCAAATGTCTACCCAGCATAACTGTGTCGCTAGTGAACCTAATGGTTATGTTCCTTTCTAAGGCCAGTTATATCATTATCCGAAATACATATATACGTAATGTTTCTTCGCCATTTATTATCCTTCACAGTCCAGTTACACTTATGGCAAACTTATAATCCGAGTTCAACTGATTTCATAACTCGCAACACCTTTGAGTTCCTGCTACAACTTTTTATTTACTTCCTTCCCTCACATCTATCAATACAATCCCAGAAGCATAGGACTATGGAAATTCTTCTATTATGACTCTCCTGCAACGCAAGTATACTTATCTTCGATGTCCTTGTATCGGTGATCGTTTCTCGGGCCGTTATTCCTTGTTGGCTTTCCGGGGCCTTCTTACAATTGTAGTTGGGCATAGCTTCACGTTGACAGTTCATATAATTCCATAGCATATGCTCTCATGTTCAGTATAATTAGTGGTCCATGAATTGTTTCCTAATATCCGGTGAACTCTTTTATTTCCATTCATAGGAGCAGTGTTCTTTCTTTCCTTCAAAAATTTCCAAACTACCAATCGTTGTTCCTTTTTATTACAATTGTCATTGTCATCCCAAGTGTTCTTTGGGTTTGTCATCCTCTCTAACACCCTTTGTAAATTTAGCTTAGAGACCTTTCTTGCTCTTTTCATTACCCTTTAGGGCATGTCACTGCATACTTAGGTACGGCGCAATTTTTTTGCCCGATACGAGAGATTCAAATCATGGTCTAAAAATATCGTAGTTCATCTTGGCGTAAAGTGCTCTCTTGAGTTTTCTTCCATACTTTCTCCCTATGTCTGCCTCATGGTACACTTATTGTCAATTCGTTTCTACTTCTTTTTGCTACCTTCCTGATGTGCCAATACGCGTTGAACTCTGGCCCCGAGCTAATAAATCTCCTTTTCTGGAGTTTGAAGCGTCATAGTTCCTTTCAAGTCTAGTATGTTCTTCCCCCCTTATTAAGGAGGTCCTTATACGCCCATAGCCTTCGAGTAACCGTCGTCTTCGATAATTATCTGCAGCCCTTCACGATCTTCTTAGGGCCGGGGTTCCATCATCGTATGGTCTGACTTATCGATCTTCTTGCTAGTTACAGTCTTGTATCCAATCGGAATACTTATCAGGGTTAGATCCCATTATGATGCCTCCTTTTCCGTCTTTTCACACCTCAATATTTTATGACTGATAGTGTCACGACCCAACCCGATGAGCCATGACTAGTGTCCGAGCTGGACACTCGTATACGAACCTGTTAGATATAGTCAGACTGAAACTAAGGACAGTATGGAAACATGTAAAAGCAAGCTATAAACTTGTCACACCCTTAATCCGATAGGGCGTGATGGGCACCCGACCCTTACGTAGGGCCGAGCGAACCCTCTGACTATCATAATACTCGTAGTCATAATGGGCCCTTAACCGCATCATAAATGCATAATGAATTTTTTTTGAAAAACGAACATACTTTATATCTTTTCAAATCGACAAAATCAACGACCGTACAACATCCGTAATATCATGTATAATAATACGACGGCTTATGAGGCCGCTCACAATCGATATCTTATACACACGACTCGTCTACAAAGTCTCTAACACAATCGTATACCATAACACACATATACGCCG